>NC_048900.1:14031850-14042002 GCF_011077185.1 Oxyura jamaicensis | reverse complement strand
AATTTTTTTTTTTTTTTTTTTTTTTTTTTTTTTTTTTTTTTTTTCCTTAGGTCAATTTAAGCCTCTCAAAGTAGAAAATACCTCTTACTGGATCTCTGTACACTCCACAGCATACTAGGCCTGATGAGAGTCAGGCCTGGTAGTAGGTAGTTAAATAAAACTAGCTAAATGTAGCCTTTCTGCTAGATTTACTACTTCTGGCCTCCTTGGGCTGTTCCCAGGACCCACAAAAGTCAACAAAATTAAAGCTTTCCTCTGAGTTCACCAGAGCTTTAGATCTTTCTGGTGCAGCTAATTAATCTTGTTCATTAGTTACTCCCCAGGTCCCATTGCCTCTTCCTCATCAGTTCGTGCTAGTGCACATAATTTTTGTCTTTTTAAACATTAATTGTTGCTGTGCATGCCCTTCCTGTAATATATTAAGATCAAATCCCTCCAGATATCCACCTTCACTCTTTTGCCAATGCTTCAGAGACTGGGGAGCCAGAATATGGCAGGTGCAATACAGGCCAATTAAAAAGCAAATTTCTGCTAACTGATGGGTAATCTTCAGTGGAAATCACAAGTGACATTCTGGAATACCTGGGGAAAATTTTCATTACACAAATTCTTTCATTGCTGGCACAGCTCTGACACCTCTGCACGTTGTGGCTGATGAAAAGTAAGTGCCCTATACTTTCAACCTTGTTTTTTTTTTTCCTTTTGACCACTAACTCATATATATATATACTACCATCATAAAACACAAAAGCAGAAAATTTCAATTTACTTACGAGTTCTTAATAGAACTATAATGATATATATTATTTATACCTTACTATTTATTATATGACATATAATATATATAGAAATAATTATTTTCGTTATTAATTGCAAAAGTGATGTCATCTATAAGTTCAATCAGTATCAGGAGCTCCTAATATAAGAGAAAAAGCAGTGTATTTTGAAAAAAAGCACCGTTAAATTAAAAATCTTACAGTCTACATACACAATTCAGACAAATGATGGAACAGCAGAAGACAAGGTGAAGTAAAACACCCAGGGACTTAGACACATGGGCAATATCTTCTCCATCTGCAGCGTTTTCAGTGAGGAAATTCTGCCACCTTTTTTTTGTATTGCAGATTGTTTTAAAAAATGTTAGTATTCCCTTAAAGACTATTGAAACACCAGCATAGCCAGTAGGCTCATTGCACTAACCTCAGTGGGCTATCATTCAGCATTGGGAGCTTTGGAAACTGAACCTGAACTACTTTTCTAACCAAGGGAACTAATCAGACAACAACCAACCCACATGAGGAGGAAATTCCTATTTTCTAGGGTCAACAACAGGAAAAATAAGTCTGATACCATCTGAATTGTGATCTTCTCTATTTGACAGATGAATCCATGGTTTGATATCTCAGTAAATTAAACAATTACTATATACTACATATATATATCATGTATATTATATATATATAATATATACAAATATTACATATTATCATTTAACAACATAGAACAGAGAGTAAGTTGTCCAAATATTTATTTACCCTCTATACAATCTAAAATTTGGTATTGTATCTCAGACTTGCACTGCATGAAAGTGAAATAAAATGGAACTGTGAAAGCCAAAATCTTTATTGTGCTGCAATTTCCATTTTAGCTCTTTCACGTATTTATCAAAAATAGCCTTTTGTATAGCCTTTTTTCCTCACTTTCTGCACAACTTTATTTAAAAATCCCATTGACTAAGTTTGTAACACCATTTGAGGATGATAAAACTATATAGCTATCATAAAATAGGAATAGTCCATACATAGTCTGTGATTTCATTTAGAAACTCCTGCAGAAACTTTGAGTTTTTTAAAATGTTTCTGTTACCCGTTTTAAGTCAGTTCCAATACCCATAATTTGGAAACTATCCCTCAGTTTGGAAACCTATCCCCCCCCCCCCCCTTTTTTTTTTTTGACTCAGTGCTTAATAAGTCTTAACTTATACATGTAGATATAGCACCTCATAGAATCATAGAATATCCCAAGTTGGAAGGCAATCACAAGAATCGTCAAGTCCAATTCCTGGCACCACACAGGTCTACCCAAAAATTCAGACCTTGTAACTAAGAGCACAGTCCAAAGTCTTCTTAAACTCTGACATCTTGGTGTCATTCATAGAATCATAGAATATCCTGAGTTGGAAGGGACCCACAGGGATCATCAAGTCCACATCCTTCACGTTGTGTCAAACTATAACAGGCTTCAGATTTTGTATGCTGTTATTGTCTTTTTTTTTTTTTTTTGTTAATCTTTGAATGCACAGTTAAAAAAATCATATCTTCAAATGGCCAGCCTGTTTCAAGTAGTAAATCAAGAATGTGAAATAAAGATCAAGCAAAATTTCTTATGCAAATTCACAATTGTCAAAGTTCATCACTTGTTCTTGCATTTATAAGTAATATGCTAGATTTTTGACTGTATGGATATGCTAAATGGATAAAGAGCTCTTGTTTTCTCAATAACACTGATACAAGAAATTGAGATATTCCTGAAAATGAAATAGAAATTCACAAGTACTCAAATAAAGTGTTCTACAGGTATAATAGTTATTGTATTAAAACATTGTTCTATATATTAGACCTATTTAGATGCTGTGGTTGTGAAAGTAATCATCAGTATATGTAACATTACACTAATATGCGTTGTCATGATGGATGTCAAGGATTTTGTGGTAAAAAATCCTACTCTGAGACAAAAAAAAATTGTTATTTATTTTGACATATTGAGTCTGTGTAATAACCAACCATTTTTTTTTTTTTCATTTTACAGATTTATTTTAGATAATTGTTTACACAATTAGGGGACTGCAAAACTAGTGACATGTTCCACTAATTTGTTTTACTGACTAAGCAATTTTTAGTGATGTATTTTATTTAAAAATAAGATGTTTTGGAATAAAGTAGCACCATGTCTAATAAACTATCTTCAATCCAGTCATCCAAATTCCAATTTTAAGCTAAATCTGGAAGTAAATAAATAAAAGGAAAAAAAAAAAAAAAAAGTAGTTTTAGAGCCCAAACAGTCTTGAGTACTAGGATCTGATCTCCTTGCACTTGAATTATCATATTTTATGATTTTCCTTTCTTGCTACTTTCTTCTTAAGTCTTGAAGAATCACAGTATTTCTTTTCTGTATGAGCTGTAAGGCAACAGAAAATAAATAGCATCTTTCACAATCACACAATGTCAGTACACGTCAGATTAATAGCTATGGAGAATGATGATCTCTGATACCATCAAGGAGATAGAATAGTGTCTACAGGAAAAATAACAGTAACAAAACACATTCTTTGTCGTTGTTCAGTATTTCTCAATCTTTGTTACTTCAAAGATTTATGCCTTAGTGAGGAATTACAAATGGATAAACAAGATGGTAGGATTGCTGCAATTTGGGTAACTAACTTGTCCATAAAAGACAGATGCTGTACAATATACTTGATATTTAGCAATTATTTCTCTACCTATGTACTGTGGTTGCAAATAGAAATTATGGTTCATATAAGGACAAGCCCACTGTTTTTAATTTGGCTGTGTGTATGGGAACAATATTTGTGTTTCTTGAAAAAAAATATTAATTGAAACAAAAATCATTGGAAAGTGCTTTCTTGGAAAAACATGATAAGGATCTCCAGGGTTTTAATTTTACTAATTGAGTCTTTTTGAATTACCTTTTTAAAAGATTAATCTTATTTTTTGTTCCTGAATAAAAAATTGTCCTGCTTTCAAATTTTGAGGAAGACACTATTCGTACTATCCTACTAGATTACAGAGCAATCATTTGGTGGTTTCTTGTTTTATTAGCAGGATGCTATTTTAGAGTCAGTCTGTCATTGACTCAATCTGTCAATCATTGTATATAATGACATCAAATACCTGGAATAAAGTGTTGGTATTTAAAAAAGAAAAGAAAAGAAAAAGTTACCTAAAATATGAAACAATATTTACAAGAGGAAGGAGTTAAGGGAAATAAAGCCTGGAGAACTAAGTTATTATACACTGCTAAACCGACCAAACAAAAAACCAACAATAAAAAACCCCTTCTGGCTAAAAAACCTCAACATTAGGTAATTATATTTCTGAATGAGGGAATCATTTTTTAAGCTATGAAGAATATAATTAATTTTATAACATTCTGTAGTGTTGTAGTCAATACAGATAATAGGCTTTTTGAGATATTAGCTGTCCAAAGACTTTCCACTAATTTGAAGAATCTCATTGTGCATTCACTTAACTGAATTCAACAGTAACAAAGCCCTTGTCTGTCACTCCAATAAACTCAGTCAATAGTTGAGTATTTCTTCAATGAGTTAACTGAATTTAAAGAAACAGGGTAGCTCTACTTCTCAGATATTCAACCAGTTTCTAACTTTATTTCATACAGTTTTCAATTTGCAAGCACATTGGCAAATTGTACAGTTTAGTATAAAGTGTACCAGACTTGTCTTTTCTGTAATTACATTGCCTACAGCAAAAGGCTTACTGCCTCTGTATAGAAGGTAAAAAAAAAAAAGAGTTTGAATTACTTTTAACATCTCAGTGAGTCAAGTGAGATCCTAAAACAAAATCTTTCACATGTGAAAGTAGTTTTCTGCATGTAAAAGATTATTTATGGCTACAAGATAAGTTTGTTATCTCTGATGAATATAGAGATCATAATTTGATCAAGAGGCAAACAGCTTACCTCTTTAAAGTAATGCCTAGGTCTACTGAGACTTATGCAAACAGAAAGTTTTGAATGTAATGGAATGCTTGGAAAGAGACCAATAAAGTAGAGATTGCACTGTGCCACCGTTCCTGCATTTTTCATACTCTGATGATTAATTTCTCTATTTCTAATGCTACTGAAAAGCAAAATTTTGTCCCACACCCTGAATATTTTAGAGTGGACAGCACAATGCTTAAGGAGAAAAATTAATTCTTTGTGTGGCACACAACTAATTTTAAGAGGATTTTTTGATCTGCAGAAGAACTCTGTTATTATTGTCTACAAGATGTGAAAATTCTGAGAAAGACTTGCATATTATGGAATCAGGAATGAGATGATCATGGTGATTTATTGGACAGTCCATGTGGAAGTGGGTGATGACAATGCAAAGGTGAGTCACTTAATATCCCTTTCAATATATTACCGCTTAGCATCTGCACAGAAACACACCTCTTTATAAACCTTAAAACTAACATGGTAGCATGTTAGTCCCAGTAGCTGTCACCAGAGGAAGTGGAGGTATTTGGCCACCTCTAATCAATGGCTTATGAATATGTCTGAAAAGAAAAATATTCAAAATTGCCATTTGTTACAAGATATTGAATACTAAGCAGAAACCTGCTTTTTGGATAGCTCTGCAGTTACTGATGAATTGCTGTAAGCTTTCAATTTTAGTGGATATATTTTCCATGGTTATATGCAATATCACCATGAAATTACAGGAACTTGTTTGTAGATGCCATTTTTGAGTGTTTAAATTGCATGGCATGACAAATTATGGACCACCTGAAGAGACTGGATTTTAATATCAGGTGTATATTGGAGCACTAATAGGTCATCATAGCAGAATCAGATGGGGAGGACAAATCCAGAGCAGCCAGCAGGTCCAGGGAAGTGATTGTCCCCCTGTACTCAGCTCTGGTGAGGCCGCACCTTGAGTATTGTGTTCAGTTTTGGGCCCCTCGCTACAAGGACATGGAGGTGCTTGAGTGAGTCCAGAGAAGGGCTACAAACTGGTGAAGGGTCTGGAGAACAAGTCTTACGAGGAGCGGCTGAGGGCGCTGGGACTATTTAGCCTGGAGAAGAGGAGGCTCAGGGGCGACCTTATCACACTCTACAGATACCTTAAAGGAGGCTGTAGCAAGGTGGGGTTGGTCTATTCTCCCGCGTGCCTGGTGACAGGACGAGGGGGAATGGGCTAAAGTTGCGCCAGGGGAGGTTTAGGTTGGATATTAGGAAGAACTTCTTTACTGAAAGGGTAAAGAAGGGCACTGGAACGGGCTGCCCAGGGAAGTGGTTGAGTCACCATCCCTGGAGGTCTTTAAAAGACGTTTAGATGTAGAGCTTAGGGATATGGTTTAGTGGAGGACTTGTTAGCATCAGGTCAGAGGTTGGACTCGGTGATCTTGGAGGTCTCTTCCAACCTAGACTATTCTGTGATTCTGTGAAAATGGCCACACTTGGTCCCCAAAGATAGTCTTTTTGGTGGTAGGAAAAATGCCCCCCGTTTGCATTAGAAAGCATCCCTGATGGAAAGGTGTGCTAATACGATTTTAGCAGGTTCTGTTCTTTCATCAGGAAAACAAAACTCTCTCTTGGGAGGAACCCCAAGGCTATTTTTGAGAATTTCAATAGTGTGATCTGTGATGGTTAAAATCACAGCAGGCACTTTGTGGAATCTTTTTCCCTGTGCTTGCCCTGAGACTAAATGGCAAACCAATGCTTCCCTTGTGATACTCTCATGCAGAAACCTGCCAGACTGCACGCACCTGGGGCAAACTGAGTCAGTGGTCCAGTCTTCTCAACACCAATATGTAAGAAAACCAGAGAAGCATCCAAAAAACTACCTCTTATCTATAACTGGTGAAGGGCCCTTGTGTGATTTTGTCTTTGATGCTGTGGCCTATATGTTGTGGAAGCACATGGAAGGATACTTAACCCCAGAGCACAGCACTAACTAATATAAGAAAAAATCAGCATTAGGTAGAAGGAAAAAGAAGACTTAATTGTTCATTCCTTTGTGTGTTCCCTAAAGTTAAGTTCTACAGGTAAAATTGTCAGCTCAGTGTAAAGAAAATGTACACAAGTAAGTTTTGTGTGACATGCAACAGAGAAAATGGATGTGATAAAGATTTTTTGAATAATTTATGGACTTCTATTTGTTTATAGAAAGTGTGTCTATCCATTTAAAAATGTACAGATTTATGCATATCAATTAAAAACTTATTGGGTGGTTGATTTGTGAAAAGGATCTGAAATCAAGACTACTTATTTTGAATATTTTTACTCACTTTTTCATGTAACTAGAATGGCAATTATAACACTAAAAGGACATTTTCTGTAGTATTTCAGCACAAACTGTGAGCAGTGTGGATTTATCCTGTGAAGGTCAGATACCACCAAAGCACACATATCTATTAGCATTCAAAGCAGGGATCATTGTAATTCCTGTTGCCCTTCTTACTACATGCCTGCACTGACTGATGTCACGAGACAAATATAAGGTACTTTCTGAGCTGATAGGAAGAACTTCGTTGAAACATCAATGTGTCCAGTCATCAATACAAAGGCATGCTGTGAATACAGAAAATAATGCAAGTCTCATTGCAACAGCATAGCTCAGTCAGGAGAAGAGAACTAATTTTCAGAAATGATGCCATTATTTTATTTAGATATCACAGAATATTTTAGTCATGCTGGGAACAACATGAACTTCAAACACAAATGTGTTCTTTGTGCACAAGCTTAAAGAAATCCTGAAATCAGTCTTTACAGACTACATTAAAGCCATTGGTATTACAGTAAAGTAAGGATAAACTTATTTAGTTTTTTGGTTGTTTGGGTATTTTTTGGATGAATTGCTTTTTATAAAAAATATAATTTTTAATTTATCACCATTATAGGAAACTTTGAAAAACAAGCAAACAAACATATGACACATTTTCGTCATGGGAAGAAACCTCTTCTGCTGCACTTTCATAGTCTTCTTGGACTGGTATAGAGTCCAAGCCACAACATAAGGCAACACATCATATTTAAGCTATTTACAGGCATGACACCTCATCCGTCTTTTGGAAAAGCTACCTGCCCTATCTGAAACATATGCTGGGTTTCAGCAGTTCCTCTGTCAGCAACCAGAAGTATTTTCTGAGATGAGCAAATACAGCATGTTATCAACAGCATGAGAGCTACACCTGAAAGCTACTGAATGAGCAGGAACCATATTTTTATTCTATGTAACCTTTCTGCTCTGCTTGTCTTTAGGAGAAGGAAAAAAGAAAAGAAATTGCGCTGCATGTTGAATGCAAGCAATAATTTACAAACTGAATGACCCAGGCAGATAACACTGAGGGAGAGAGAAGCCCTTTAGAGCTTTCTCTGTAGCCTGCTCATAACTATTAGTTACAAGATATGAAAAGGATGGTGGCAATTGTGCTTAAAATTAAAATCCTAAGCACAGTATTTTGTCTTTCTGGCTTCAGCAGTTCATCTCTGTCATCTCCAGGCCACCAGTAAGATTGAACCCAGCAACTTTCAACCATGGCCAGAGCTGCCCAAGGGCAATATTGCCAAGGGCAATAGGGTCCAACAATCTCTGGAGCTACAAGTGCAGCTTAGGGCCCTTGTGACAGTTCTTCATTTTAATAGTAGTCATCTCACCCCACTGACCCTTTCCAGCTTTTTCCTAATTTACAGATGGCCATTTGTGACAGGTACCCTATAGTTTTGATGTTTCTTCAGCCACCTTTTACTTGTTCTTTCAAATAAATGTATTATTCTGTTTAAAGCCTTTGCTTTCCCTCTCATTTGTACTATTTCTGAGTTGAAAAATGGAATGCAATTTACTAAAGCAAACAGATTAATAGAGAGAAAAACAAGAGACATTAAATAATAGTCTCAGCAATTAGATAAGGAAGGGAATTAAATAGCTTACTTCAAGGGCCTTGGCATTCTTCAATACAGGGCTTAGTTTGAATTAATACATAATGTACACACATTTATAAATGTCATATATGGGTGACTCTTTAAGAAGAAAGATTGAAAGTAATAGCAAAAAGGATTAATCCTTATATTTTCAGTAAAAGCACTTATTTAAAGTCTGGTGAACCACTGTTGTAATGAGAATATTATTACTGTAGAAACTAAGTGCTGTGAATGACACAGACTTCAGCTGTTGGAAGAGCTCTCAAAGTAAAATATATATATATGCTTTTTTTACTATTATTTTAATCTCAATAGTGTCAACCTTTTGGCTTGATGGTCACTTTGATTATCACAGTCTAATCAGCACTATGCTGAATGTTAGTGTTTTTCACAATCTGCTTTATTCATTTCAATGAAACATTTTTCAAGGGTTAATTTAGCTGAGACTGGAAATTGCAAAGTCATTACACTATATTTCTTCTGCTTTCCGGAAAAAGCTTGTTACTCTTTTGCTCAGCTTCAGAAGATTTAAGGCAAAAGGTCAAAGTTTATGAGAAAACTGTTTTGGGGGCAAAAGTGGATTTTTATCTATTGTCAAGAGCTGAGAGGCTTGTTCAAATATGTGTAATAGAGCTGTCGGAAAAGTGTACATATTTGTTTGTTTACTTATAAGCTGTTTCTAAAGGCAGATTAAGAGAATGCCCAACTAAAATGTATTTATTTTTATTGGTGAAATAAAAACAAAATCTCTCTAACAAAGAGTATGACTGTGAACAGTATCACACTACCCAGATGGATTATTCTTTTTCTCCCTTATATATATTTAAAAAAATAAATAAATTAAAAGAAAAAAAAAAAAAAGAAAAAAAAGAAAGAAAGAAAGAAAGCAAGGGAAGGGAAGGGAAGGGAAGGGAAGGGAAGGGAAGGGAAGGAAAAAGGAAAGGAAAGGAAAGGAAAGGAAAGGAAAGGAAAGGAAAGGAAAGGAAAGGAAAGGAAAGGAAAGGAAAGGAAAGGAAAGGAAAGGAAAGGAAAGGAAAGGAAAGGAAAGGAAAGGAAAGACTCATGTCATGAAACTGCTGGTTCTGGAAGTTTCCTTCAGACTTCAAACTTTGAAAGGGGTGACTTCTTGAGTCAATGAGTGAATTTTAGTCATAGTAGATTGCCATCTGACTTTACTGTCATGACTGTGCTATTAGCTAAGGGTGAGTTTCTTATTTCACTTTGTTTATTGGTTTATTTTTTTGGTCAAAATTTATTGCTATTTAAGTTGGTGTGCAATGCAGAAGTTTTTTTGTTTGTTTGTTTGTTTGTTTTTTCTTCTATGTTCTGGTGAATATACTCCCACATTTCCTGATACAATATTTACTGGAAACATGTTGAAAGAAAAATAAGCTACTCCCTCCCTCCCTCCCTCCCTCCATCCCTCCCTCCCTCCATCCCTCCCTCCCTCCCTCCCTCCCTCCCTCCCTCCCTCCCTTCCTTCCT
>NC_048900.1:14004844-14031450 GCF_011077185.1 Oxyura jamaicensis | reverse complement strand
CTTCCTTCCTTCCTTCCTTCCTTCCTTCCTTCCTTCCTTCCTTCCTTCCTTCCACCTTAGGCTACCTAGAATATTTCATTAAAAAAAAAATTCAATGGCAGGAAGAGAATTCCTTTCACCAGTCTCAACAGAGTCCTAGAATCCTATAATACTTTAGGTTGGAAAAGATCTCTAAGATCATCTACTCCAACCTTTAACCTTGCACTGACAAGTCCACCACTAAACCATTTCACTAAGCTCTGTGTCTGCATGTTCTCTGAAGACCTCAAGTGATGGTGTCTCAACTACTTCCCTGGGCAGGCTGTTCCAGAACTTCACAAACTTTTCAGTGAATAAATTTTTGTGGAGCAAGAGAGAACCCTGCTTTAATAACTTAAATATTCAGACTACATTTAGTCAAGAACTGAGATATTTGCAATAAAGATGCTGCTAGTCCTGATATAAACTAGAATTACATTTTTCAGAGTCCTAACTCCTCATTTCAGAAGTTAATTAGGTGCTTGCAGGTCTATATAACAGGGAGAGAGAATATGAAATTTAGTTTAAAAGTTTTTATGAGACATCATTTATAAAGTACTTCTGAAATCTAGAAAATACTGAGTGTTAAGAAAACCTGAACTTGTAAGGAATTTGATAATACATTAATTGTCTGATGAGTTAATCATTATCAAACAATGAATGTTAATCCAGAATCTTTTCTGTAAAGTGGCAGATCTCCTGAGGGACTCAGCTCAGGTCTCAAGGGACAGGTACTTCCAGATGCATTAGCTAGTGGAAGCAGTAGCCTCACTTGTAGAAGGTTCTGAGGCACCAGGTGAAGGAGATGAAGAGGCTCATCAGGGAGGATGAACAGAAAATCAACAGGCTTTTTAGAGAGACCCTGTGGACCCAACAGACTCATACTGTGAGAAAGGAGGGGATCTAGAAACTATCCCCAAATGATCTGTGGATGGAAACTCCTGAGAAAGACTGGAAACACATGATTTCTGGTAACTCATCTACAACTCATCTACAACTCCTTCTCCACATCCAGATCTGTAATTACAGACCAAATTAATATGCTGGGAAAAAATGAGGAAGACAAATTCCTTGAGTGCACACATCAGCTGAGCCTTAATCAAATACTCACAGAAAGAAGATAAGCAGGTTGGTAGGTATTGGAGATTCACTCCTGCAGGGAATGAATGCCCATAAACTGAATAATTTCATGTCTGTGGAGGTTTGCTGGTTACTTGTAAGCAGAGTCCAGATTACTGCAGAAAGACTGTAAAGTCTTGTCTGTGCTGCTCATCCCTGGGGGCAACAATGACTCTGCCAGGGGAGTCCTCCAGCATTCATGGTTGATTACATGGTTCTCACATTGAAGGTACAGCACATGGGGATTCCAGGTATAAGCTTTTTCCCCATGAGGACTCAACACAGAGGTTGTGCCATTTCCATCCTTGGAGGTTTTCAAGACATGACAGGATCAAGTCTTGAGCAACTTGGTCTGATGCCAAAGCTGTTCTGCTTTGACCAGAAGGTGAAACAGAGGCAGACTTCCTGAGGTCTTTTCCAGCTTGAATTATCCTGTGATCCCATGAAATCTGATGAAAACAAAACAAAACAAAACAAAACAAACATATGGAGAGGAATGATGTGGCCTTTTACATTTGCATTTACATTTTGTAATCCAGCTCTGAGAAATAAGAGGTGGGAGAACTGTAAATCTGAAAGCAAAAAGAGGATTAAAGTAGAACTGGGAGACATATGTGAGACCATGGGAGTTTTATCTTGACTATGGAAAGAGTAAGGTGTTTTACTGCAGAATCTGCCAATCATGCCTCTGAATCCTCAAAGTCTCACAAATCATCTGAGTGTTTGCTGATTCACTAGGCAGTGCAAAGATGTCCAGTTACCAAGTGCCACTCTCATCCGGTCTTTCCAGTGCTCTGACTGAGATTTAATCTTTTATTTTGTTCAGATAATCCTCTTTTGTCCTTACCTTTACATTCAGATAATAATGTGACACTTTGTGACACGATAAAGTAGGAAGACAATGCTTTATGGTTGGATTTTCAGGCAATTAGGTGCTACAAGGCTCAGACTTCAGAGTCACTGCATGAATATAGCTGGTGATGGAAGACCCCCTGGGCATAAACCAGGACCACTTCAACCAAAGTCAGACAGAGCTAGCCATTCTGGTTTCCCAGATGTAGAATGTTGTTGGTTTTATATATATATATATTTCTAATGCTTGAAAATACAAAGTGTAGATGTTTAATGTCCCTGTTTGCCTGAAGCTTCCATATCCCCTAAATTGCCAAGCTTCTACAACATAAATATATTTTATTTGGTGTTTTCCAAACAACTTGCCTTTCTACTGTGAGTTGGCCAGCCGAGATCAAATCTATCAAAAACATTTAGCTGGAAATAATGCAGCGACAGAAAAATTCAAGCTCTCATTGACAGTAGGCCAACTTCATTATCATTTTTCATGTGGGAAGACATTTAAGAAAATTTTGGCATTGTACTACAGGTAGAATAATCTTCATAGGTGTTTGAAGTCATTCACACATTTTGAAGTAATGGTAAAGTGTGGAAATGGTACATGGAGAGTCATGTGAAAATCTGCATCAATGTTAATATATCGCCATTTATTAGGCTACAGTAATAAGTAAATTCAGCGTGAGTAAAAAATATATATTTATTGACACCTGGATCCTACATATGCATTTCATTTATGGAGGCTATTTCTTTGCATAGTTTACACATACATAAAATATATATTCATATACTTAGGAAGTACAGAATGAAAAATAATTATTTAAGAACGGCCTATTTAAAGAAACAGTTCTTTTACATTCAGAACATTTCCGGAAAAGATTGTAGTATTCCATCCTTAGCTTCCTTTGCAAATAGCTGAGAAAAAAGAAGGGAAAAGAAAAAAAAAAACACCTGTGATTCTTTTTTTGTTTTTGTTATTTTTTCCCATGCAGTCATACATAAATAACTTTGAAAAGCCATTTACAGTATACTGGAGTGAGGTAGTGTATTCCTGCTGTTTACATCAATCTAAGCAGAGACTAGGTATACCAGATTTATTGGTGTCCTAATATATTAAATCAGACAACAAGCATTTGTACTAATAAAGAAGTGCAAGTATTTGCCAATTTATGTACTCCAGCAGATTTTTATATTAAAGCAAAACGGAAATCTATCAACTTTTCCTCCCCTCTCCCTTTTCCCTTTCTTTCTTTCAACCTTCTTGGTAATTTCTAAACAGTCTCCCACTACTCCCTAGCAGAAAAGCAATCATTCCGTAATTGTGTGGTTTCTAACCTTAGAGCTACAGATGTAAAATAGCACAAGGTATGCCAAACTCATAATGCCAGATTTATTCTACAGATATAGAAGCACAATGTGAAATCTCTTCCAGCTATCTCAGCTGTGTTTACACATTTCTACCTACTATACTGCAAACACTTCTGTACTGTTGATAGACAAAGACTGTCTTCTGGATGGCTTCTTTCTCCAATTCCCAAAGCACTTTGTCATATGTTCCTTATGGCAACTATAAAAAACTTAGTTACACAGATTAAAAAAAAAAAGTGTTAGGTTAGACAGCAGAGACAAGATAAAAATAGACTTACCAATATATGTGAACAAATGGTTTTATCTACAGTTGGTATTTTTAGCAACGCATTTTAAATGCAATCTTTTTTTTTTTTTTTTTTTTTTTTTTTTTCCTTGTGTTATAAAAGGATTCAGACATTTTTGACAACTGAAACATTTGACAAATTTTTAATGCAAAATTAAAAATAAGTCATTTTGTAAAATATCAAAAACTGTTTGTTTGTGATTTTGATTTCTGCATTTCTACAGCTTCATTTTTTCTTCTACTACCTTGAAAAATACAAAAATGATCTATTCTTTCTTGCCAGTGGTGGTGAAAACTTCTGACTTGCTGGCATAGAAATAATAATAATAATAATAAAGAATACATTCCCTTAAAATTTCTTTAGTTATTGTTTCCAGATACAAAATTATATCACATTTTAGTGTTATTCTTTAATGTCATTCTCTGCTACCTTATCAGATAAGTTATTGCTAGCCATTCTTCCCATCAAGGATAAAATAATTGATACATACAGTTTCTGAAAAGCATTTTGTCTGAGAGACTTATCTGTGTACAGAAGAGAAATAAAAGTCGGACCATTTTTCTGTCATAATACTTCTAAAAATGGACTGCAGAGTGTTTAAGCACAGATATCAGTATAATTTAAAGAATGGCTATACACTTGCAAACTCACTCCACCCCATTTTGCATTCATCTCGGCAGGAAAGCACTTCATAGCTGTAAAGGAAGAAAGTACAGAGAAAAAATTATGATTGATAGGTGAGTTTGGAAGTGATGAAGGTACCTGGAATTTAGTACTTATGTGCTTTCAAAAATACATGAAGCATGTGTTAATACTGCTTGTACTTATCCTACAAGTCTGTGCTTGCGAACAAAAATACAAGACTAGACAAAATCACTTGAAAATATACCAGAAGAAACAGTGTGACATCCTCTTTTTTATGCTCATCTTTGTTGAAATGTGAAGTATTTGCAATAAGTTCAAAACAATTTTGAGATTTAGGAGTTTTGGAATGGTATTATTAATCTTTTATTCACTTGTATAATTAACTGTGATCAGTGTATAATTGTATAATTAACTCTGATCATCTTAATGGGAATACCCATAGAAACCCCTACCTTATTTCTCAGTGAATTTAAAAAATAAGTTTATGAAATCAATAATGAAAATATAAGGGACTGAGTTTTAATTTCAGCTTCAATTGTGTTTAAAATACTGGAACTTGTCACATTAGTCTTGTTACTGTTTCTTGGAGTGGGATGGTGGTTATGCTACAGTGGGAAATGGCATGAATTTCATGTGAACTTTTATTAAACCCTGTATTTGACTTAACAGACTTGACTACAGTAAACGTGTCCATAATAGCTCTGTATCAATGAACTTGGTGTAAAAAACTGTCTGGCCACGGGGATAACAGAACCCCACTTGGAGCCATGACAAACCACATTGTACTTTATTATACATATACGTATGTTTAGTAAAAGGAACATAATGCTCCTGAGAAGCTTCCTATCCTTCCGCAGCACCGGGGACAATGGTTTTATGCATAGAGGTAAAATATTAGAATACTTACAGTCATCAGTAAATTGATACTTGATCTTAGAAAAATTAACTGACAAAACAAAATGAGAGCACTTGCTACACAGGCTGTTCCGAACACATTCAGACAACATAGTAAAATACAGGTGTAAAAACTTCTGCTAACTTACTTTTTCTGTCACGTTTAAACAAATTAATGTACCACCAACTTCCCATTAAGCAAAGATTAAAGCTGTCATTTGAAGTTAATCAAGTCTCCTGAAACATTCTCATAAAAAAAGCCAGATGTGTAATTTCTACATGCTGTAGACATATACTTTAATCCAAACAGGTCAACAGCTTTCAAGGTGTTTGTGCAGATCAAGACAGAAGAGCTTTTAACTTTAGATTTTCCTTTTTATTCTGCAAATAGGGTTAACATTTTCCAAGGATGGAGAATATGATTCCAGTACAGGCAGTTGCTTAGAAAAGTAAAAGACAGATTGAAGTTGGCAGAATATCAAAGTTAGACACTTCCAAGGTTTGAAATTAATCTTAGAGAAAGTTTACAAAATATTTGTGAATTTACATTTCCTTTGAGAACTTTTTTTCAGCTGTTGTTTCAGATATAGATGCAGTTAGTGAATTTTTCTTCTCTGTTCCAGCACCTTTGCCCTCTCTCATCTAAGCATGACTTTTCTACTGTTGTTATGCAAGTGTTCCTACACTGTTTTGAATCATATAAGAAAGGAGAAAAGACAAAATCTTCCTCCTTTTTACCATCTTGCATTAGTTTCACAAGGTACAACTTACCAACAGATAATTCTTCCATTTAATTTGAATGAATACTGGAAAGTTATAGCTGTTTTAAAACAGAAAATAAGGGAATTTAGGAACTTCATATGAAAGAAAAAACAGGACAAGGACAGTTTGAGGAGACATTCTATCATCAAATTTTGTTGTTGGAAAAACATTTTAGACACCTTATCCTTTTTTTCTTATACACATCAAGGGTACAAGCAGAAATAATGGCCTCTGGCTAATGATTGAAAGGTAATGTCAAAGAACTGTTAACCCAAGCACATGTGACTTATAACAAATTTCCCTCCTCTTCTTTCTTTTATCCTCTATCCAGAATATAAACGTAACACTTAACAAGTATGCTGCCATACACAGAAGACATAGAGTAATATTATCGGTTGAAGGGGATCTTCAGAGTTCATCTAGTCCAATCTCTCAGTTAAAACAGGTACAGTTACTGCAGGCTATTCAGGGCCTTTTCCAGTTGAATTTTGGCTATCTATCTTCAAGTCTGGAAATTCCAAAACATATCTGATAAAACTGTGCCAAGTTTTAGGCAAACCACACGGCAAGCATTTTTCCTTAGATCTAATCACAATTTCCCATGTTCCAGCTTGTTTCTGTTGACATTTTTTCTTATTGCTCTGCACATGAGAAGAGTATGCACCCTGCCATCAGGTAGCTACAGACAGCACAAAAGTCTCCCCCAAATCTTCACTTCTTCAGACTGAAGAGACCAATTTCTCTCAGCCTATCTCCTTATATCACTTTGGCCAGCCCCCTAAGTATTAATGGCTTTGCTCTAGTATGCCCAAATCTGTCTTAGACTGCATAGCCAAAAGTTGACACAGTACTTCAGACACAGTCTTACAAGGGCCAAATGGAGAGGAAGAGTCCCTCCCCTTGACCTATTGGCTACACAGCTTTTAATACAACCAAAAGAGTGCTTGATTTGCTACTGCAAGGGCATACTTCAGACACATGGTTACCACATAGTGCATTAGGATTCTCAAGGCTTTTTCTGCCAAACTGTTTTCCAGCAATTTGCCCTGGGGCCCGTACTAATGCATGAGGTTATCTAAACCTGAGGCATTTACCCTGGGTTATGAGGGTTCTCATAACCCATTTCTCAGTCCTGTTGAGGTCTCTTGATGTTCCTGAAATCCCTGCAGAATATCTGGACATACCTGAGTGTGACATTGTCTACAAACTTGCTGTGAGAGAGAGTGCTTTGTCCTGTCACCACTAATAAAGATCATCTGTACTGATACCTGAGGGCTGCCACTTGCTGGACTTTGTATCACGAATCACCACCCATTGAGTCTAGTTTTCCAGCCCATTTTCCACGCACCTTATCATGCCCTTATCATGTCCATATCTCACTGGTTTGGTGGGAAGCATTTCTTGGGGACTCTGTCATACACCTTGCTAAAACCAATGTAAAAATCATCCACTGCTTTTTCCTTGTCTACATGTCCACTTGACTCACCACAGAAAGCAATCATGTCAATCATGCTTGGTTTGTCCTTTTAATATCCATGCTGGCTCTTCCCAGTCTTGAACAGTTTGGCGCGAGTCTGGAAACACATGAAGAAGAGGAGACTTGAGGAGGATGCACTCCATAGCCTTCCCAGAGATTAAGGTGAAGCTGAGAGTCTTGTGCTTCCCCCAATCCTCCTTCTTGTTCTTGTAAATTTATGTGATATCTGCAGTCAAGTTTATGCACCTCCTTGATTTCATTCATTATGTCCCCTGCAAAGCCAAAATAAATTTAAAAAATAAGATTGTGATTTTTATATGTGATGTAGTCAATGAATTCTAGATAAGTCATGCTTTGTCCTTGGTGAGAAAGGCTCATTTTTTTCTCCTGTTTCTTATAAATGATTTTGATATCCATGCAATTTTCATTAAATATGATTAGAAGAGGACTGTATGTCAACAAGATTGACCAGGGATGATCTTGATTTAACTTAATCTGAAAAGAAAGTCGGTAACACAAATACTTAGAGATGACAAAGACAGATCAATTAAATTATCATTTTTGTTGCTCTTCGTTTAGTGATTAAAATGACCTTCACACTGATTCCATTAGAAAGGAGGAGGGGGAGGGGTCCACATTATGTCTCAGAAATTGGCTCCTGGCTTTTATGGGATTTTTCTATATGTGTAAGGATATAAGATTAGAGACCTTGAAGGCACCCGTGTTTTAACAGGATTTGATGACATGAAGAATTCCACTCTCCTACTTTTTTCATACATCAGAAAGGATGTTTAACCAGCAGCTGTATTTGTTTTGAAAGATGCAATTGGATTTAGCCTAATCCCAGAGACGGGGAGAAAGAACCTCAGTTTATTAGCTCCTCTAAAGGGAGGCAACTGAATGAATTCCAGAGCACTTTGCAGTACTTTCAGCTCCCGGGAGAGCAAGAAAGACTCAAACTGAGTTGTACTGTTTATTCTATAACAATATGTTCTGATATATTTTGAAACTGATGATCCAAGATGCCAGGCACAAATTATGTTTCACAGCACTGTAATGTTGCTATCCATTTACTTTCAATCAGCACGGAAATATACCACAAAGTGCTTACTTATATACAAGGGGGAAACTTATTTACATCTACATCACAATTCACAGAATTTTAAATATACTGCAACTGAATACATGGAAATGAAATGCATAAAAAACATTTTCTCTCAGCAATTTGTGCCTAAGCACACAACAGAGCCGGTGGTGCAACTTAATAGATTGTTACAAATTAACACATCATGAAAAAAGGCCTCACAGCTTTCATAAATGAACAGTCTTAAACTTGTTTTTAGCAGACCAATGGAAGACATTTTTAAAATACACAGGGTATGTATGCTTTGCTGCTCTGCTCAGAATACTTTTGAGAACCATCTGATGAGTGCTTCCTGCTACTTTCTAGAATGCCTCTCTTTGAATTTTCTGAGCTCAGGAAGAAGAAATAGTTCAGTCCCATTTCTTGTTCTCTTCCCTCCCATAGTCTCTATTCTCTGAGAGATGAAAGGTTGCTGCAGATGATGGAATAACTAGCACAACCCTTCTCAGTTGTGTTGGTATCTTTCCTTTTGAGGGAGCATCACCAGCATGAACCAGAAAAGGGAGGGATAAGCAAGGGGAGATGGGGTGTGAGAATAAAGAGCTGGTGATGTGTGAGCAGGATGCTTGTTTGTTGCTGATGCCTTCACCTGATCACAGCACTCTGACCTATCTTTTTATGAAACTCCATTTTTACTACTTTGTGTGTGTGTGTACATGCTAGTGAGCTGTGAGAAATGTATTTCTAGTAAGCAAAGGTTGTTAGAAACAAGATTGATCTATTATTGCAGTCTTAATTGATGCAAGTGCCTGCAAAGGTAGCCTGCTCTGGTGTCTGTTAATCTGTCTGTGATCAGCCATGGCTGTAGAGTGTGTGTGTGAGAGAGAGAGAGAATCTCTGATAAGACTCTAGCTCCACGTTGTCTATAAGCACTCAAGGTGGAGATGAAAACCACAATTAGCACCCTAGTGAAATAAATTCATTAAATAAGCAATTGGTCTTAGCAATGAGATCATCTCTCTGAAGACTGTTTCTTTCAGGTTCTCATGGTACATCATGTTTTCCGGTCACTTCATCACCTTGGTGGACAACCACTAAATTCACGCTAGTTTGTGAATGTCTTTGCCATACTGGGAGCCAAAAACTGGACCCAACACTCCATACTCAGTCTCACAAATGTCATATACAGCCATGGATCACTTCTTTGGACCTGCTGGCTACTCTCTTGCTAACAACCCAGGAAGCTGTTGGTCTTTTCTACAAGGACACTGGCAACTCTGGCAACTTATGCTCAACTTGTCCTTTGGGACTGTCAAGACTTTCTACAAAACTGCTTTCCAGCCAGTTAGCAAACACTCTTTGTTGCTGCATGGTATTATCCTGTCCTTGAGGGCAGACTTCAAAAAGCGTCAAAACCTTTCAAAGTATTGTTTATCCACCTACTCTATTATCTCCTCCAAAGCTCCAGGCACCTTTCTAAGTCAGCCAAAGTGATATTGAATCTCTAGTAGCTCTGTGAAACACATGTGGCTTTCTAAGCTTTCCTTTCCCAGAGTTCACTCCCTTACAATCTCCCTCTCTGGCATATAGTCTAACTGAATCTACATTTTGTGAATCCACAAAAATAGCTGAAAGGATGAAAAAAACAAACAAACACCACCACCAACAACAACAAAATATAAAATATTTTTGTGCTTCTGAGGAGCACTATAGACACAAGATGCTGGAAAACTGCTCTATTCTCTTTCCCAATGCTAGTACATTGAGTAAAGTCTCCATTCAGACACATTGACATCTGCCTTTCTAGGTTTAATAATCCACTGAAGACACTGTTTTAGCAGGGCACAATATTTAAAATTTGTCAACTTTTTAGATCTTATTATTAATATCTGTGTGTACGTGTGTGTGTGTGAAGAAAGATAAACTATGAAGGGAGTTTAGATTACTTCTAGCTGCTTCTTTAAAGTTTTAACTGTTGGCATATTTGTACCATGGTTCAAAGACTAACTGAAAAACTGAACGCAGTCCAGTTATTAACTTATGCACATCTTTTAAAATTATGTAATTATTTAGTGTCCAGTATATTATTAAGGGCATTGTCTGTAATAGAATAAAGTGCTTGCTACACAAAGATTGGAGACACAGATGAATATGATATTTTTTTCATGTTCACTTATTTCGCTGTTTTGTTTATTTTTCTCTCTAGCACTTTCCAGCTGGGAAGTTACTCTTCACTTGACTATGCTCTACTACTTTGTGGTGGTTTCACACCAGTAGGCAGCTAAACACCACCATGCTGATCTCTCACTCCTTCATTTCAGAAGCACAAGAAGAGAAAAAAAAATATGAAAAAAATAAAAATAAAAGCTTGTGGGTTGAGATATGAACAGGGAGATCACTCACCAAATATCACCACAAGCAAAACAGACTCAACTTGGGGAAGATTAATTTAATTTATTGCCAATTAATAACAGACTAGAGCATTGAGAAATAAAAAGCAAACTGAAACCACCTTCCCCTGATCCATCCTCTCCTATATTGTCCCCCCGAGCAGTGCAGGGCTCTCCACGAAGATTCATTCCAGGGTGCTCAAAAAGCTGGCTGATGTCATTGCAGGACCTCTCTCAATTATTTTTCAATGGTCTTGGAAATCTGGAGAGGTCCCAGTAGACTGGAAGCTGGTAAATGTTGTACCAATTTTCAAGAAGGGCAAGAAAGAAGACCCTGGTAAGAGAGCACAGGAAGTGCCGCACTAACATGTGTAAGAACTTCTTCACGGTGAGGGTGACGGAGCACTGGAATGGGCTGCCTAGGGAGATTGTAGAGTCTCCTTCTCTGGAGATATTCAAGGCCCATCTGGACATCTACCTGGGCAACCTGCTCTAAGGAACCTGCTTTGGCAGGACCTTTCGAGGTCCCTTCCAACTCCTTCAGTTCTGTGATTCTGTGATTCTGTAACTACAGGTCTGTCAGTCTCATGTCAGTGCCTGATAAAATTATGGAGAAGATTATCCTGGGAGTTACTGAAGTGCACCTGGGGGACAATGTTGTCATTGGTCCCAGCCAACATGGGTTCACAAGGGGTAGATCCTGTTTGACTAACTTGATTTCCTTTTATGATAAGATCACCATCTAGTTGACCAAGGGAAGCCAGCTGATGAAATCCTTTTGGATTTCAGTAAAGCTTTTGACACGGTTTCCCATAGGATCCTATTGGACAAAATGTCCAGCATACAGCTAGATTAAAAAAAAAAAAATCATACAATGGGTAAACAATTGGCTGATGGGTAGGGCTCAAAGGGTTATGGTAAATGGGCTTACATCAGGCTGGCGGCCAGTCACTAGTGGGGTCCTCCATGGCTCCATTTGAGGGCCAGTTCTTTTCAATGTTTTCATAAGCAATTTGGATGTAGGACTAGAAGGTGTTTTGAGTAAATTTGCTGATAATACTAAATTTGGAGGAGTTGTTGACTCTGTTGAGGGTGGAAAGGCCTTGTGCAGAAAGATCTGGATAGATTGGAGAGCTGGGCTATCACCAACTGCATGAAGTTTAACAAAAGCAAGTGCCAGGTCCTGCACCTGGGAAGGGGCAACCCAGGCTATATGTACAGACTGGGGGACGAGACGCTGAAGAACAGCCCCACAGAGAAGGATCTGGGGGTTTTGGTTAATAGCAAGTTGAAAATGAGTGTGGCCTGGCAGCCAGGAGGGCCAACCGTATCCTGGGGTGGATCAAGCACAGCATTGCTAGTCAGTCAAGGGAAGTGATTGTCCCACTCTACTCTGCGCTGGTGCGGCCTCACCTTGAGTGCTGTGTGCAGTTCTGGGCACCACAGCACAAAAAGGATGTGAAACAATTGGAGAGTGTCCAGAGGAGGGCTACGAAGATGGTGAAGGGCCTAGACATACAAATAGCGGCTGAGGTCACATGGTTTGTTGAACATGAAAAAGAGGAGGCTGAGGGGAGACCTCATTGCAGCCTACAGCTTCGTCACGAGGGGGAGTGGAGGAGCAGGTGCCGATCTATTCTCTTTAGTCACCAGTGGCAGGACCTGAGGGAACGGTGTCAAGCTGAGTCAGGGGAGGTTTATGCTAGACATCAGAAAGAATTTATTCACTGAGAGGGTTGTTGCACACTGGAACAGGCTCCCCATGGAAGTAGTCAATGCACCAATACTGTTGGAGTTTAAGAAGCATTTGGACTATGCCCTTAGTCATATGGTCAGAATTTTTGGGTAGAGCTGTGTGGTGCCAGGAGTTGGACTCGATGATCCTTATGGGTCCCTTCCAACTCAGAATATTCTATGATTCTATGATTCTATTACTAACAAACTAGAGCAGTGAGAAACAAAGAAAGAAAAATGACCTAAAAACAACTTCCCCCTTCTTCCACCTTCTCCCCCTGAATGGCACAGGGTAATGGGAAATGGGGTCTGTGGTCATTCCTTAATGCTTCGTCTCCACAAGTTCTTCACGGTCACCTTCTGCCCCTGCCCCACGTGGGATCCCTTCCATGGGATGCCGTCCTTCCCAAACTGATTCTGTGGGAACTGCCCGCCCACAGGCAGCAGCTCTTCAAGAACTGCTCCCACATGACTCCGTACCATGGGGTCCATCCATCAGGAGCAAACTGCTCCAGCACGGGCCCCCCATGGGACCTTGGTGGCTGCAGGGTTGTTTTTCTCTACATTTTCTCACTTCTCCCTCCCAGCTCCTGTTGCTCAGCAGTTTTTGTTTTTTCTCTTTCTTAACTATTCTCTCCCAGAGGCCCAACCAGCATCGCTCCCTGGCTCAGCTCTGGCCAGCAGTGGGTCCCTTTGGAGGCAGCTGGTGCTGGCTCTGGTATGACATGGGGCAGCTGCTGGGCCCTGCTCACAGAGGCCACTCCTGAAGCCCCCCGCTACCAAAACCTTCTCATGTAAACCTTAATCCACAAATGCTGGATGGCACATTCTTCCCCAGTGATGGCTGTGTGAGATGATCTTCACTAATACATTAACTTCTAGTTATGCCAAATTCAACAACAAGACCAAAAATATATAACTGCAAGACTGTTAGGATATCAACAGTCTAAAGACAAAGTAAATTCAAGGTTCTTGCTTTGGATAGTGTGTTTATTACATCTAGCAAGACTTATGGCTTCTACAGTTCATGGAAAGATTAGTTAACATTATCTGAAAGATCAGAAAATATTACTAATTTAATGAACACATTCATCATGCACAGTAAGGAAGTCTGATGACAATAAATAAGTTAAATATTTCAGTCAATATCATCTTGAAAGCCCATTTTTTCACTACTATTCAGGTGAGAATATTTTAGGAAGCAAATATTTTCTTTATCTCTCATTTCAATTTGAACTTAATTCTATGTTTATCTCCTTGTTCTGTTGCCTGAGATTATTTATTTTGAAGAGGGAAGATGGAGAACAAAACAAGACCATTATTTTGTCACTTCCATTTTTATGGCCTTAATATTTGGCTGGATACATCTCCTTATATACTGTATCCAAATTAGAGATATAATATTTAATTTTTTAATCAAAACTGTTTTTTAACTAAATAAAGTCATATAGATGTAAAAGGATGATATTTATTTATTTTAATTTAATTTTTAGGGTCTCCTTTATTTACCAAATAATTAAAATTATTTTACTATTGATTTTGCTGAGGGGGAAAGATATTCTGAGACAAAACGTGGCTGAACAAGAAAAGATGTCATAAAATTGAGATAATATTTGCATTTCTGGAAGTGTCACTGAAATGTGCACCATTAAAAAATTCACTCATAAATGAGAATGAGTCAATATACCAAACAGTCAAATCTGCATATGAGCAAAATTAATTTTAAGCATTTGAACCATTCCCTGAGTTCAAACTAACTCAGCTCAGTTCATATTTAAATTAAGGATGTATGGAATTGTTTGAAACATTTTGGTATAAGTTCATATGCAAGCTAGGAGTGACTTTGTTTTTTAGGATTTTGTATGAAGTGAAGGTGTAAGGTAACAGGAACATTCTCTGGACGTTTGTAAGGGTCTGAAAAAGGGTCTAGCTCTCCATTGAGAACATCACAGGTTTACTAGTGAAAGATTCCTACAGAGTACATATATCTGACCCTTATATTCATTAATGGGATGGTATTCACACTGTAGAATTGGTTACTGTACAAAGTCAGACTAAGATATCAGATGAATCCTGGTCAGTTTTATCCTGTTTTATAGGTTTATTTTACACAATGAGGAAAACTGTTTAATATGACTTTTATTCTATAAGGACTGCTCTAACTCTCCCAGATAAATTTTACTTTCCCTTTCCAGCTGTGCATGGTGAGCTTTTCTGATAAGTTTGAAATCATATTAACATACTTAATAGAGTATCACTCCATGAAATGATAGACATTACAGGATAAATTAAGATAAAACACCATGTAATCACGGAGGTGTTGGAATTAAAAGAAAAATAATAATGAAAAAGCAGCATTCCTCTGTATCAGCACAAAATCTTAGTATGTATTAGACAACCTCTACAATTTCACAAAACCTCTTGAATTCATAGAATCATAGAATCATTAGGGGATGATAGACCTCCAGGGTCATCTGGTCCAATCATCACCCTACCACCAATGTCACCCACTAAACCATGTCCCCAAGTACCAAGTCCAACCAATTCTGCTTTATTTGAATGTTTGGTCAAATGTGATGAAATATAATACCTGATTATAAACCTGAAATATAATACCTGATTATAACTATGAGAAGGAGGAAGGGAGAGGAGAGAAACAGAGAAGGAACGGGGAGAATGTGTTTTTTCTAGTCTGAGGTCTCATTATTCTGTGTCAGCTATCTTGCTTGACGTGTATTTTCTTCTTCCAGGACTGCAACAAACAGTATGCACCTAATAAAAACAAACCATTACAATATGTAGACACTTAGAATTCATTCAATGGGTTTTAAATATATGAAAGTTTAATGTTTTCACAGATATGTGATCCAGAAATTTAAATGGTTGATAAAAGAAAAGTCTCCCATTTAATATTTCAGTTTCAGTGTTTAGTTTTTGCTATAAGTAGTTAATAAATCTCTAAACATCAGGTATTTTTGTCCTGCAGTATGATTAAACATTTTCAAAAGTAGTCTAATAAGAAATACATCTCAGGTTACCTCTACACATGGCTTAACCATAAACTGCAAAACATAGATATTTTAACCATAACAATATCAACTGTAGTTAGATTACCAAACCATATATTTCAAGGCACATAACATGTTTGCAGCTGTGTTATGAAGGTGAATTAAAGCTGAGCATAAGTAGTTGCTGGGCTTTGAAGATGTCCTCCAAACTGTAGAGGATTCTTCCAGCAAAGTCATGATTTATCAAGTGTTCACTGAAAGCATTTGTTTCACCCTTCTATGGGAAGCTTTAACAGTATTACAATCCTACTGATTTGGACAGGGCATTTATAATATACCCAAGAAAATATGTGTCCTCGGAGAGTCTGAAGAGAACAGTGAACTCCAGAATGAAAAGTAATAAACAGACTTTGTTGGACTATAGTATTTCTTCTGTATCCTGCTTCTAGTAAAATGTCTCAGTGTGTCTCTAATGTAGGTGCAACATAACATACCTGACTTCCCTAACGATGAATTATGTCACAAGCCAAATAGACATATGGATAAATTATTCCCTACAGAAATCTGCTCTTGAAATACTTTTTCTTTCTCCACTTTGGTCCCCACGTTCCCCAGCCAATGATGTGTTAGAAACTTGTTGATCACATTAGCATATTTTATGACTGAGCAGAGGAATGACTCTCTCATTAAGTTTTATTATTTGAAATATTAGCCTCCTTTCAAAGAAAGTGTAATAAATAAGTGTCTATAAGATTAATGGAAAACATGCTGCTTCCTTTTGACATGCCCTTAAATTTCTGAGTTGTAGTAACTTGAAAACCTCATTATTTATGCCAAAGCTCTGACTGCCAAGTTATATGGGTTTTGTACTCCCCCATTGTTTACAGGATGACATTTGTTCTTTTGTCTCTGGAAGGATAGTGTGGAAACAAGGGAGCTGACACACAAACAAAAGGTTATTTTTAAATGCAGAACTGTTAACTGCAAACATGGCTCACATTCTGCCTATTATGAACTTTGCAAGACAGGTATTGTTTTCTCAGATAATAATTCTAAATTCAGCATGCTATTCAGAGACATCATCCTCCTACTCTGTAATAAACAGATAACTAATGGCATACCAGCAAGCATGTTTTAAAGATTTAAAATCTAAGCTGGCAAGGAAAGCCTTAATAAGAGCCCTGCATATCTGCACATTATAAACTGATCTGTAACAGCATAACTGCAGTTCGTTTTTTACAGAACACCTTTCATCTAAAGCACACATGCTCAGTACACTTGGGGACCTCAGAGGGGACCTTACCACTTTGCCAGGAGGAAAACAGAGTTTTGACGTCTATTGATAACAGTTACAGACTCATTAACATTTCCTCTTGCAGCATACTATTTTTTTTAATAACCATTCCCTCCCAAATCCTTGTTCTTATTGACCCTCTCTGTCCCATTACCATTTGGAGAAGGTTTCACAGGCTAACATCCTACCTCAGTCCATGGCAATGTCTAATTAAAGTTCTTTCCCAGAGGGCTGATCTATGTACTTACATTCCTGTTCCCCATCTTCAGGAGCTGAAAACCCATCCTCAGGATAGATTCTTGATCTGAAAAATAAATAAATAAATAAAGATTTAGCGCAATTATATCTACATTATTGGCCAGTTTACTGTTTTGCTGTTGAATGTCTCTTGTCAATGGCTTTCTATTACTAATGCCCAGGGAAGCTAGAAGCTGTCAAACACAATAACATGAATTCAAAAGCATCCTTCTATCTGTAAATTAGGTCCACATTTATGATCAATTCTTTTTCCTCCAGATACTCTAATACTAAAAAAGGTGTAATAGAATAAGAAAGAATACCTGATACTTGATGGACAATATCTGCTGAAAAAATGATTAAGAAAATTATGTGATAAATATCAGTACCTTACATATATTTAGAAAAAAAAAAAAAAAAAAAAAAAAGATGGTTAAGTATAGTGAGATGCATTTTAATTACTCTATAACTTCCTAGTTGTCCCAGTGAGCTTGGAGAGGGAGAAACATGATGGATTTATATCATTAGGAATTTGACAAGCTGAAATGATGTACATTAAAGGCTTATTTAATCAGTATACTTAACAACTATTTACAGGCTGGTTGTATTTTTACGGTGTTGGGCTGATCACATTTATTATACTACCTATATTTGACTGACTATATTTGTTTTATTCTCTGCATGTATTTTATTTTTTCCTTGATCATCATGTTTCACCTACATTTTGGAATTTCTCTGTTTGGAAGTCTAGCTTATCTCCTGCACCAGCATAATAATATCAATAACTTTTATAATTACAGGGACAGTGACAAAGAGATGGGCTGGTGCAACAAAGGGATTAGAAAGGGAGCATGAAGCTGCAAGTGCTAATGGAAAAGAAGAATAACTCTATTGTTGTGTTAGCAATTACACGCTGCTGCGATGGTTCCCACCCCTAGAATTAGCTGCTGCACAAGCCAATGCAAGGCACAGCTGCCTCTTCAGCAGCAGATGAGCAGGCAGGAGTTGGGTGGAACAACTGCTACATACTGTTACTATTGGATCATCTACCAAAGCAGTCAGGACTCACAGAGGGAGAAAAACTGCTTATGAAGAAAAGTGAATATCTGCCTGAGCCTTTAAGCAGAATCCATACCTTTCCTCTCACTTAGAGGCAACTTCATTACTAAGGATAAATTATGGTCTCTCTTTCTGAAAAGGTTTTTTCCTAAAGTGCCTCAGCCACTTCTGGCATGGGATAGATACCTCAACAAATACCTTGGGCTAGCTCTTCTAGCCATCTCTGAGAGCCTATTTCATTTATCAGGACATATTCTACAGCTTCTGTTTTGCATACTTGCTAACAGACAGCCATCATTAGAAAATAATTTTGCAAGATAGAACAAATTATTCACAGCTATTCATAGCAGTGGTGATAGGTGAAAAAAAAAAAAAAAAAAAAAAAGATATATTCACCTTGGGCAAAATGTGTTAGTGTGTGCACAGACAGTACTGCTAATCTTAAGAATGCAATAAAAATTTAAATGATTTTTTTCTACAGAAGTGCTTTATAATTATTTAATGTTGGCTTCATAGTGGACAATTTTCCTGAGCCCATGGGCTAGACAACAAAATCTTAATGTGACTGAGAACCACCAGACACAACCTGTTGTCTTAAGAAACTGGACAAAGCTCTTTGAAGAGCCAAGAGAAGCTCCAGAGTCATTCTTCATTGAGAGAGGACAAAAACAATTTGGGCTGGGCCAGGGCTGAGTTATAGTATGACCAGGCACTGTATCCTTCAGCAAAACCAGTTATATGGATCTTCCCCAAACTTAAGAATAGAAGTTACATGTAACAGTGGCTACCCATTTCACCACAGTATGTGTTTCTTTTTTAATATTTTTAAACAGTGCTATTTGATATATTTTATTATTTTCAGAAGGCTTAGTCCTGAATCTGTTCATTTATTGCTTTCATTTACTAAGTTGTTATTGTTAGAACAGTCTTTCCAACAAGGGCATTTAAGAGGTTTCTCTTCCCTTCCATTAGGAATGATAGCATTTTGTAATCTTGACTTCATTCTCTGCCAGCAATTGCTCAGGTAATTGAACTAAGTCCTTATTTCTTATTTGGGTTCATTACGCAAAATAGAAAAGAATAATGGAATAATTATGAAAACATCACTCTTTAAAAAGGGTGAAAGGAACAAAAAGAAAGACAGTTGACATACGTAAGTGGAAGGACCTGGTGTCTAACAATTTCCTGCTGGGTAGAACTTAATTAGTTCACCCTAAATTAGTGAGTTTGTTAGATTTGGATAGCTTTACAATGTTTAACAATGAAAAAGGTTTCTAAGTTTCTGCAGTTTTATCTGGGTGCTATTAACAATTGTCTGCATTTAATTTTCATAAACCCATTAAAAGGTTACAGCAATTAGAGAAGGAGGACTAAAAAAAAAAAAAAAAAAAAAAAAAAAAAAAGACACTCCTATCTTCAAGAAGGAGAAAATCCAGGCAACTACAGACTGACTGATCAGCCTCACTTCAAATCCCAGGAAGGTGATACAGCAAATCCTGGAAAGCATTTTAAAAATGTTTTTAAACCTATGAAGGAAAAGGAAAATAGTCAGCATGAATTTATGAAGTGGATATTGTGCTTAAACAACCTGGTAGCCTTCAATTATGAGATGAGCAGCTTCATTACTCCTGCAGTTCTTCTGTCTTGTGACCACCTTGAGACTTCCCTGCTCATCGCCTCATCCCACATAGAGTCTGCTGGCATGCAGACCCAAAGGTCCAGAACTGGAACACATGCAGAAGACAGTTGGAAATAGGATATAATGAGAATATTTAATTGACTGTGGTGATCAGGCACAGGGCTCAGTCAAGCAGCACTTGCTTATGAATGACTGGTCCTTTTATCCCTTTTTTCCCTTTTTTTTCCCACACTTGCCCTCCCGAATCGATTATGATCCCTCTCTTCCTGCTTCTGGGCCTGCCTTTAAGCATCCTATATGACATATTTTATACATCTCAACAAGCCTCTGAATGCCTTCCCTAACAAACTTTTCACTATCCCCAACTACTCTTAGCATCCTATACGTTCTTATGCCTCTGTAGCTTGTAAGTTTTTATTTTGTATGCTGTTCTGTGGAGAAAATTTCTTTCCGTGAATTCATCTTACTACAGGACTACAGGAAAGTCACCTTGGATAGCTCTCTGACTGACCCAGTCAGTTGCTTGAGCTCTGCTTATGCTTCCTGTCCCTTTTCCTCTGATCCTTGCCATGTCCTTGTGTTTAATGGGATGAGCTGTTAGTCAGATAACCCAAATGACCAGCTCCTAGGAACCAAGCTACATTTCAACTGAAAATATGGTTTCCACATGGCTGCAATTTTCACAGGGAAATATCTGTTTTCCTCCCAGTGCTTCTGCATGAAAGGAATATGAAAAATAAAAATGAACCATTTTGTGTTAGATTGGCTCCTCCTAAATGGAAACATTGGCATGTTTAACTGAACTGGGTGATTATTTTTTGACACCCCAGTGTTTTCTTCAGCTTTTACAAGGCAGGTTTCTCATACATAAATAAGATGTATAGTCTCAAGCATATATGAATAAAATTCTTGTACATTATTGATGGTATATATGATATAGTACTACTTATAGGATAAAGATCATGAGAAACCAGGCAAAGTGATCTAACCACTAATATATAATATTGCATGAGATGTACAACAGCAACAACAACCATAAATAAATAAATAAATAAATAAAAGTAGAAATACAAAGTACCTGCCAGAAGATATACTTAAAAATGTATGTATTTAGTATAGTCATTCATTATTTGCATAATTTAAAAAAAATAGTAATAAAAGTCCAACGGAAAGCAAATTTTAAAAAGTTATCTTCTAAATAGGCATTAGAAGATTAATGCTTTATTCTTGTAGTGAACTTTTCAATAAGAGCAGAAGATGAAAATGATTGTAACAGGTAATGTACCAGTTCCCACTTTAGCTGTCCTTTTAACAACATAATTTTGTGGTTCTGTCTGCTTGCTGGAGCTCTGTTGATCCCAATATATTTCATTTCCTTCCTAAGTGCCTGCCTGTGTAAGGTAAGACTATTCCAGAGTGTAGTGCCTTAGTCTCTGCAAAAGTGGTTGAGTTGATCTTTAATCTTTTCTCAAAATGAATTTTTCAAAATTATTTTAAATGAGCTTTTAGTGCCAGTGAAAGGTGTAAGATCTATTTATTGACTTTTTTTTTTTTTTTTTTTTTTTTTCCCATTTTCCCTCCTAGTAGGGACGTAAGATGCATATGTCATTACAACTGACAATTTCAAGGATAAATAATTTCTCCCATTATATCACAAACTGTGATAATGCAAACTTCCCCATGCTAACTATTATAGCCCACACTATTAATATCTCAACACTTCACAATCTATGTTTCATATGAGTGTAATAATTTTGCAAATGACTTTTGCAGATTCAAGAGAATACCAGGCCAAACTTCTTCTCCCACTCCAGCATGTTCATTTCAAAATTTTGTGTGCTTTTACATCCTTTCTCCTTTCTAATTGGCACTGATTTCAATTTAATACTTCAGCAAAGAAGCCTGCCCACTAAAATATAATCTGAAATTTCTGTATCATTTCACAAGAGAAACAGAAGAAATTTAGTGAGCTTCAGGCTATCCCAACAGCAGTTTGATTTTAACTGGTAAATACCATATTGCTTATTGATGATCTCCTATTTGTTTTTTCAAGGAGTATGGGGGAACAGGTACAAAATGCACACGTATAAAACATTTATTTGCAGCAGAATTTTCAATGAAGTTTAGTATTAAATCTATACATAAGGAGTTATCCAGCTTAAGGGGTTATCCAGCTGCCAGTGGCTAAGTTAATGTAATGGGACTAATGGATTTCACCAGGACTCCATTCTGAAGGGGCTGAAGTGTTCTCCTATCCTGACCATTTCCCGAGACTCACACACCACTTCCTGCTGCAGTTTTTCATTTTGGCAGTAGAAAAAAAAAATCTCATGCAAAGTTTGCTCATCCATATTCAAATAACAAAGACCGAAAAAATGTAGTCATCTAAGAGCAAGAAAAAGAAAGGAACAACATACATTAGGAAATAGTATATGTTATTTCCTTGATAAAAGGAAATGTAGTCTTCTCTATATTTTAAGTTTATTAAAACTGCCAAGATGAGAAAGTACAAAAACATTACAGGTGAAAGTCTCAGTAATATTTATGCTACAAGTAAAAGAGCTTCTTGTCTGAAAAAGCTAAATAAAATTATATGCATTGCAATAAGGCAATTTAAATACAATTAGCTTCAAAGCATATCACAAGATCTGTATTTGATAGACCAAAACACCAGACCTTTGAATTACTGGTGATACACTACACATGCACATACTGTACTGTACACTGCACATACTGAAAAGACTTTTCACTGAGGAGCCCTCCTCACACTGAGTCACTAAAAAAATGAATAGGTTAAGAAGAAATAGAGACATACATTCAGCTTAATCTCTAAATGTCATTTCTATATCACAAACTCAAAGCTATGGACTATAGATATGGAAGACCTCTCTCAAAAGTGACAAGACTTGAACCTACTGACCCTGCAATAAAGGAAGTACTTTGCTATCTGCTTAACAAGAAAACCATAGACAGCAGTGAATGCCAGGCTTTCATTGCATGTAATCTCTGCTTTGAAGTGCTGCATATAAGGAAAGGTTATGTTTAGAGGAGCAATGTTGCATTATAGCAGGTCAGTGGAGAGGTGGATCTAACATAAAGAAAAAACCTAGGAGATGATGTTATTTAAATTTAAATTTTCACTCTAATAATATCTTTTTTGTTTATTTGTCTAATCAAACAATGGCTACAAGTCTATTTTGTACAAGTCAAATGACTACAGAGCCTTTTTTTTTTTTTTTTCACTCTGTGTGACAGATTTGCTATGTTTTATGGTATTATGTGGCTTTATTCTAAAAACATCTCTTCAAATGTATGTTCACTTGTTCCTTAAGTATTCTGCCTGTTCTAAACAGTAGGTAGGAGACAAAAACAGAAAAAGTTAGCCCCCAAATTCTGCATTTTGCCCTGGTTCCTTCTATTTCTGAGATGGATTTCTCAAATAGCAGTACCATTTTGAGTCAGATTAAACTCACAGGGAAAAAAAAAAAAAAAAAAAAAAAAAAAAAAAAGACTATTTACACAGGCCCGAAAAATTAAATCTGTAAGTTCATGATTTGTTATGAGATGTATGTCTGATGAAATGGTCCCACATGACATCCTGGTCTCCAAACTGGAAAGAGATAGGCATAAGGAATTGGCTTGAAGGCTACACCCAGAGAGTGGTGGTCAATGGTTCCACGTCCAGGTGGAGGCCAGTGACAAGTGGTGTCCCTCACGGGTCTGTCTTGATTAATATCTTAACCAATGACATAGACAGTGAGATCAAGTGCATCCTCAGCAAGTTTGCAGATAACAACAAGCTGAGTGGTACAGTTGGTACAACAGAAGGAAGAGATGTCATCCAACAGTTCCTAGACAAGCTTGAGAAGTGGGCCCATGTGAAACTAATGAGGTTCAACAAGTCCAAGTGCAAGGTGCTGTACCTGGGTCAGGGCAATCCCAGACATGAGCACAGGCTGTGAGAAGAACTCACTGAGGGCAGCCCTGCAGAGAAGGACTTGGGGATTCTGGTGGATGGAAAGCTCAACATGACCCAGCAGTGTGTGCTTGCAGCCCAGAAGGCCGTGTCCTGGGCTGCATCAAGAGAGGTATGACCAGCAGGCTGAGGGGTGTGGTTGTCCTCTATTCTGCCCTTGTGAGGCCCCACCTGGAGTCCTGCATCCAGGTCTGGGGCCCCCAGCACAGGAAGGATGTGGGTCTGTTAACGTTGTCCAGATGAGGGCCACAAAGATGCTCAAGGGGCTGGAGTACCTCTCTTGGGAAGAAAGGCTGAGAGAGCTGGGGCTGTTAAGCCTGGAGAAATGAAGTCTCCTGGGAGACCTCACTGTGACCTTTCAGTACTCAAAGGAGACTTATAAAAAAGATGGAGAACAACTCTTTGCTCAGTCAGAAAATGACAGAACAAGGGAGAATGTTTTTAAACTGAAAGAGGGGAGATTTAGGTTAGAGGTTAGGAGGAAATTCTTCACTCAGAGGGTGGTGAGGCACTGGCACAGGTTGCCCAGAGAGGTTGTGGATGCCCCATCCCTGGAGGTGTTCACGACCAGGTTGGATTAGGCCCTGAGCAACCTGATCTAGTGGGTGGTGTCCCTGCCTATGTCAGGGGTGTTGGAACTAGATGATATTTAAGGTCCCTTCCAACCTGACACCTTCTATGAATCTATGATTTCATGATTCTATGACTTCTTACAAATATATAGAGAAACTATTTAGATCTACATAAGGCTTATTGTTTATGTATTTATAAAGCTAAAAAGATGGGAAAAAATGTTGTTTTGTTGTTGCTGTTGTTATTTATTTTTTATTTTGCATTATACCAGCTTTTTTTTTTTTTTTTTTTTTTTTCCCACTGCAGTTCTTTGAAAGCAAATTCAAGTTAAACACATTAAAAATACATTTTTCAGCCTTCTGAGTAATTTATCATGTACTCTTAGACTCAGAATTATAATTTTCTTTGGAAAAGACAGTCTAAGATCATCCAGTCCAACCTTTAAACTAACATTTCCATGTTCAGCATTAAACCATATCACTAAGCACTATCTGTACATGTTTTTGAAGACCTCCAGGGATGGTGACTCTAAGTCTCCCCTGGACAGTCTGTTGCAATACTTCAAAAATCTGTCAGTGAAGAAATTTTTCCTAATATCCAACCTAAACCTCCCCTGGCACAACTTAAGGCCATTTCCTCTTGTCTTTTCACTTGGTGCATGAGAGAAGAGACTGATCCCCATCTCACTATACTCTTTAAGGTAATTCTAGAGCACGATATAGTCTCCCCTGAGCCTCCTTTTCTTTAGGCTAAACAGCTAAAGCTTCCTCAACGACTCCTGATAAGATTTGTTCTCCAGACCTTACCAGCTCCATTATCCTGCTTTGGACACGCTCCAGCATCTCCAAGTCCTTTTTCTAGTGAGGGGCCCAAAACTGAACACACTATTCAAGGTGCGGCTTCACCAGAGCTGAGTACAGAGGGACAATCACTTCCCTCGTCTTGGTGGCCACACCATTTCTGGTCCAAGTCAGGATGCTGTTGGCCTTCTTGGCCACCTGAGCACACCACTGGCTCACATTTAGCCAGCTATCGACCCATATCCTTAGGTCCCTTTCTGACGGTCAGCTTTCCAGCCACTCTTTCCCCAGGCTGTATCGTTGCATGGGGTTGTTGTGCTTCAGGTACAGGACATGGCACTTGGCCCTGCTGAACCTCATAGAGTTGGCCTCGGTCCATTGGTCCAGCCATTTAGACTCATTATAAATTATGTTCAGTGAACTGCTTAAGTCTTATAATGACCTAGAGATGAATGCAGAAATCTCAGTAAGTGATATGGTTCTGTTGTGATAGTCCTCAAATACCATAATTTACCATAATCTTACCATAATTTGGTAAGATTTGAACCAACACTATGTTCAGTACTTTTTCCCAGCTATGGCTGTGGGGGGTTTTCACCTTTCTTCTTTGGAGGTGTTCATGTTCCTTTCAATGTCATGGATGAGATCTAGCCATACAATTTAGACTTTGTTTTCAATTAAAATTCTCTGTTAATCATTGCACTTGCTATCCTATAGCACTATATGTGCAGCATTGCCTTGATCTGTCACTTTGGTAATTTCATCAAAAAGCAGCCAGGCCTGCCTAATATAATCTGTAAATCCATGACGCTGGCTGTGTCTTGTACCACCAGTTCTCATCCTTTTTCTTTCATATGTCCTTTTTCTGTGAACCGTTGTGTTATTTTCATGGCTTAACTCTTTCTTTCAGCTTGCTTGTTCACAGTGAATATAGATATGTTCTTCTATAGGTGAATTAGGTATCTATGGAAAGGTCAGTATCATTTTGGCAGTATCTAGTGAAACAATTAAGTATGCTCTTAAAAACTTAAGCACACACTTTAATTATGTTTCATATTGAAGCTTCTGGGAATTTATATACATTTTGTAAATACTTCATGTAAGGAATATCCACACAGGATATTGACTATACATATCTAATTTAATATTTCTCATAGTTAATCAGTTATGGTGCATTCACATTAGTGCTTTTTTAAGCTTTGACTAACTAGCTAGCTGCAACAAAGTCTTAGTATTCAGGAAATGGAGTGCACCCTCAGCAAGTCTGCTGATCAGACAAAGCTCAGAGGAGTGGCTGAAGCCATTCAAAGGAAGGAAGGAAGGAAGGAAGGAAGGAAGGAAGGAAGGAAGGAAGGAAGGAAGGAAGGAAGGAAGGAAGGAAGGAAGGAAGGTA
>NC_048900.1:13981738-14004744 GCF_011077185.1 Oxyura jamaicensis | reverse complement strand
TCAAAGTATGGGCAATAACAATGAATAACATTAGCATGCTAAGATGTAAGAAGTAATAAATCCTAACTACAGAGTGCGAGAGTACTGAATTTAAAATTAGAATCTTCTGTTGAACTCAGTAGCAGCCTCTGGTTTTCCCCACACTTAAGAAATACAAATCTTCATGCAGTTGCAAGGGACATGATTGTAATTGTCATTGTAATAATACTATCAGTACTAACTTATTATAATAATTGCTATCATGTTATAATGCATGCTACAAATAGGAAGACATATAAAGAAATGTAGCGTCAAGAAAAGCTAGGAGCACGGATCTCTTCCTACCCCTCTTCCTTTCCCAGCAGGGTCAAATGTTATGCCTTACAATTTGCACTGCTGAAGCAAATGAGCTTGTATGGGAGAAATCCTGGGTCAAACCTGTGGACTTACAGGACTAGTGTACTTTCTAAGATCAGGTAACTCTTTTTAGCAGGGTTTCAATGCTAATTGTACAGTTCTGAATTATACTGTTTAACTGATAATGAGACAATCTGTAACAGCAAAATAAATAACGCTGTGGCCTGTCCAAGTTCTAAAGTTAGTATATAAAAATAATTAATAATAATAATAATAATAAAGCTGTACTAAATCGCTGTGTTTCTATAGTAAAGAAAATAAATTCTGTTCAGGACATGTTGCAAAGGTATTTTGTTCTACTTTTAGTTCTCTCACAGTCAGATTTCAGGCAAACCCCATTTTCTTGCAAATGGAGTTACACAGCATGTTTTTTTTCCTCCCTTGCTTCTGTCATTCCTCATTTGCACCAGAAATCTTATTTCCATTTCTTCCCATCCAGAAGGGCAGTGTTATTTATTATTTTGCTTCCTGCTGATTATTGATTCCACTCTGCAGAATATATTACAGCTGCTGGATGAATTATTTTTCCCTCTGAGAATAGAGAAAATCTTTATAAAAAGAAAGTGTTTAGTAAGCTTGTCTACCAATCCTTTTGGTGCTGAGATTCAGACAAGACCTAGCTAGAAATTTCAGGCTCTTCTTGTTGCTCTTTATTTCCAGTGAATGTACTGACAGTCAAGTCAGGAGTACATTATCCATTAGTTGTAGCTGAAGCAATGTATATCTTTATGTAGCTCTCTGAAAAAAATTCTGATTTTGATTACTTTATCCTCAGTTGCAGAAGTTTTTGAGTACTTAGCACATTTTTTTTTCCCCAACAAATATGTTCTTTGGCATCTTTTTTTGGAACAGGGAAGCAAAACTAGCTAAACTTTGATTTTTTCATGAATTTATTTTATCATAGGAGGTAAAAATAGCAAAGTCCAGTAAAAAGAATTGGAAATTGTAATTAGGAGTCAGTTGTGCTGTACTTGTGGAGGTAGAATCTCAAGGGCAGATCTTAAAAGAAGAGGTTTCACTATCTAAGGTTAATGCAGGATTCACCTCACTGTGCAGGAACAGGAAGAAAGCTGCTGTTATCAAAGATCTATATCACATATCCAATTTTGTCATAGTTATCCTGAGTCTAATTCAAGTCCAGGTTATTGCTCTGTTTAGGGTTAAGATTTGAGGGAAGAGGATGTGAAGGAGACATTATCTATTAGACTCTCCTTAGATAGATAAGAAGTTAGCATGGAGAGTCATTTCCTTAAGTTGCATTTTGTGGTAGATGCTGACAAACATTTGTAATTATAGCTATGATTTTGCAAATTGATCATGGTTGGATGCTACAGGGCTCTGAAATTAGGAACAGGTTTATGGGATCATGTGAGCCTTGTCCCATTTTGCATAATTGCTGGTTGAAATAAAGACTAGGACTTGGGCTATGGGATGTTCCAAATGGGCTCTTGAATTAGGAAAACAGTGTATATCAGCTGGTAACTATGTTGCTTTTTTTCATTTTTCAGATGTTACTTTTCCCTCTATAGATATGGTATTGGTTAGGGTTAGGGTAGCTAAATATAGGAGAATCTGTTTATACTGTTGGATGTTGCATGACCATGAGAACTAGGAAGAGACTAGATGACAGTCCAATCCTATTTTTCCCTATATCAAACTATCTGTATATTCTGCAAAGCCCTCAGAGTTTGGGAAGCTGCTAGCATGGATTTAGGAGAACAGCAAAATTCTTTAGGTATAGGTAGGCAAACTGGATTATGATTCAAAGTAGGGTTTAAAAGCTAGGACTTATAAAACTAATGCCCCTGTAGCCTGATAAATTCCTATATGCTTCTAGACTCCCCAAGGTAGGAAGAAGGTTAGTAGAGAAGGCAGTGATGTCTTTCAAATTCGGGCAGCTTTAAGATTAGGTTTAAGAAATTCAAAGGTAGATGGTTTATTGCAGTCTTCTGCAAGGGCCACAGAGTTAGGAAATGAGTTGCTGTACATTAGGAGCTGAAATACATGTTTTTTGTTTTTTTTTTTTTTTTCTACTTAAAGCCACCTAAAAATGTAGATTGAGGGTTATGAAGATGGCTGATATCATTTTAGGACAAAATTTTATCCTTCATTTTAGTACATTGATAAAGATAAATCTTATTCTTAAATTTTGGACTCAAAAACTCATAGTCAGTTTATATTGCATTCTGAAAAACCTTCAGAGGTAGAAATAGGCCTATTACAGACTAGAGCCAAATCTTAGAATATTTCTACTATAGCATGGGAGGCACTGGGAACATTCTTTTTCCAGATGCCATTGGGCCCTGTAAGATCAAAAACGGGCTGTGCTAAAAATTGCTAAGGCCTTAATTACTGAATTTCTTACACCCATGGAAAACTGGTTTCAATAGAGAAAGATGGATTCATTGTCCTTTAGCAAAGGAATATTTCCTTGATGCAAAACAACTTTTGGATTTAGATTTGAGCAAGATTTTCAGATTTAGAGCCAGTCTGTATTTGTGATTTTCTACACCCACAGAATTAGGAAGTTGATTGGTGTTTCCACTGGCTGGTGTATTATTTTGTATTTTAGTCTAGGCCCATGCTATCTATATAAAATTATGCAGTGAACTTTGTGGTTAGAGCATAGCATTCAAAATGAAAAGTTCAAGAACCTAGTCCATTACTTCATTCTCCACTAGCTACAGAATGAGGAATTAGGTAAAGAAAAAAAGAATCTGATTCCAATTTTTTTTTTTTTACTTATTTATTTATTTATTTATTTATTTACCTTTCAGTGTGGGGAAATGTTTCTCACATTTTAACTGGGTAGGGGTTAGCATTTGGGTATATGAAACCTCAGGAGACTGGCTTGCTTTTAGATTCTCCAGTGACCACAGAGGTAGAAAGACTTCTTTCTGCAGAGGCTTTATATTTTCTGCTTCTTCCCTGGTTACAATGTAGATTAGGTTATGGCTGAGGTTTGGGAAATTAAAGTTCCAAAAGCTCAGTTTATTACCTTATTTTGTACTTCCCACCCACTGACTTAGATGGAGAGCTTATGCTGGAAGTGTTGAACTGAAGCCCTTGGGAAATAAGCTTGAAGAAGTGAAATTGTTCAATTTTGCTCAATTCCATTTTGTATCATTGCTAGAGACAGGAAAAGAGCATTAGAGATGGTGGTTTCTACAGATATAAAGCGGTATGTTACAATTTAGTGTTACAGACTGTGAAAATTTTAATTGACGTTAGGATTTTGCAATCTAAAACTATTGTACTGGACAAAGAGAAGGAAGACAAGAGATGATGCCAATAAGATCAACTACTTTATCTGGTCTTTTTGTTGAATATAATGAAGGTTAGGGTTAGCATTCTGGTCAGGGAGCCTAAAGCTGCTACAAGTCACTCTCTTACTGTTCTGTGGTGGTTTTACCTTGCTGGGTGGTTAAACTGCACCACAACCACCCTCTCAACTCCCCCTCCCCAGAAGAAGAGGGGGAGAAGAAAGCATACTGGAAAGAAAAAACAAGGCTCACAGTTTGAGATAAGGATCATTTAATTAAAGGGAAAAGGAAGGGGGAAAAACAACAAGCAAAAGTGTGGCAGAAACAGAGAGGGAAAAAAAAAGAAAAAGAAAAAAAAAAGAAAAAGATTCTAAAAGAGTCTCTGCTTCTGATCACTGAGCAATGTTCAGCCATGTCCCAGGAAGAAGGGCCTCAATACAGATAGCTTATTGTTTAGGAGGACAGATGTTTTCATAATGAGAGACCCCCCTCTCCTTTCCCTTTCCCAACTTTTATTGCTGAGTGTGACATGATATGGTATAGAGTAATCTTTTGGTTGGTTTAGGTCAGCTGCCCTGATGATGTCCCCTGCCACCTCTTGCCCCCCCTCTGCCTACTTTCTCTGGTGGGTTTCGAGAAAGCTTTGATGCTGCGCCAGCACTGTTCAGCAGAGACACAACACTGGTGTGATATCAATGCTGTTCTACCTACAAGTGCAGAGCATAGCACTGTATGAGCTGCTGTAGGGAAAGTTGATTCCATCCCAATCAGACCTAGCACATGGACTCAAGAAATCCCTTGGTGATTTGGTAAGAAGGAACACTTTTTAGTTTTCCTCACAGCAGGATTTGGGCCCTCAAATTAGAGCACCTGGAACTGAAGTTTAGGAAGAGGCTTAGCCAGTCAGAGTCATTGGCCGATTGTCCTGGTGTGACAATGTAACATAAGGTCACCTGTGCTTGGCCTTACTGATGATAATTTTAACTGTGATACAATTGGGAATTATGGGTATTGTTAATATTAAGGCCTTTTTGAAGAACATGTTTATATGAATCACCAGTGTGGGAAAAGACTTGTGTTTGCTCACTGATGTCTTACATTTGATTACTTGAAGACCACAGCCCAAGAAATTGCAAAATAAGGACATCCACAAGATGAATGATGCTTGAATCTACAAAATTTCTTAAAAATCCAGGAGATACAAAATTTTTTTTGGTTGAAGTAACTCTCTCAGTCTGAACTCAGCCATAACTGCAAGAAGCAAAAAGGATTGTTTCCTTCAAGTATGTACTGGAAAAGTACTCTGGATAATATTATGGTTGTGATGGGAGTGGATAGATATGGTATGAATCATAATGAGTGGAATGTGTCCCACTGTAACAATATCACAGACCTCACTTATCACCGTTAACACTGAGTATTGAGCTGTTTTCCTTGTAAAATATTTATATTTTGATTTCTAGACAGTAACTGGAACTCATGGAGATGATAACAGATCTTGGATCTAATTTCATCCAATGAAATGTATTTATTTTAAATATAGGAACTGTGCTGAAAGCTATGACAATTTATTACTTTCTCAAAAGTAATTAACAAAGGGGAAGGAGAATATCCAAGAAAATCATGTTATTGACATAATTAAATGCAAAATTAGTTCTCCTTTTTCATTTTTTATTTTGCTAGAAACTTGGAAACTTGGAAAAACTTGGAAAAAAATAAACTTTGAGAGAGCAATTAAACTAATTAAAAGTAATAAATGCCACTATCCTTAGATGAAGGTATAGATCACTTTTTAAGGATGCTAGAGAGTGTCATTTATTAACTTTACAGGAGGACTGGAAGCATCAATCAGAAAGGGAAAGCTAGCAAAAAGCATCAGACAACATACAGATTGATTTCTCAGCAGCCTTCTTTAATTTAAATGCTTTGCTCAATACTGCAGAAAAAAACATTATCTCATTTATTGCTCTGAGAATGGAGACAGAGAGCTGTTAATAGAGTATCTATTTGGAAAAGAACTGTGTATGGGTGACATACCAGCAGGTACAGTGTTAATTTACGTCATATAGACTGACTCAAATTACTCTATAAACATAAATAAATAAATGCATAAATAAATAGAATTAAAGAAATAACCAGGAACTCACAGGCAAAAATATGTTTAGAAGGCTGACTTTTTCTAAGCGGTCAATTCAACCATGGGTGAGCAAGGTGGGTTAATTCAAAGGTACCAGTCTTTTCAGTCTTAGAAGATGTAGTTTATTAAATTAACTTTGAAAAATTGCCCAAAAAGATACTGAATAGACATCTCTGATAAAAGAAAAAAAATATATATATAGCTAATTGGCCATTGTCTCCATACTACAGACTGCTGGAGATCATGATATAAACTGTAAGATTTATGTACAGTATGCATGGAAAGTTTAAAATTTGTGCTACAGAAACATCTTTGAAACAATTTCTTTGATCTATTAAGAAATTAGATAAATAAATAAAAACACCATTAAAAGGAAGGAAAAGGAAATTTCAGGTCAAAAACTACCAAAGGGTTATAGCACAAATTCACAGAAACTGTATTATAGACAAAATAATTTCCATCTTGCGGCACTATTGTATGGGTAAAGATTATGAATGGGCAGCATTTAAATGTACAGCATGTTGAGAAGAAAGGCAGTCTATCCTCCTCCCTTTCCCATCTCTCATTGTTTTATTTTCTATATTAGAACACTGTATTATGCAAAAATATATGTAACCTTTATATTTTCCAATGATTTTCTCTATTGTAAAGCATCTGAGGCTTTTCAAGTTGAAATCTTCATAGAAAGAAAATAAGCGATGAGTGACATAATCCAGCTGACAGTAACTATGTAGCACAGGTAATCATACAAAACAAACAAAAACAAACAAAAACAAACACTAGCAAACACACTCTTTGCAAGTGACTCAGCCTTACATGATCCATCAGCCTTATCCAGCCTTAGATCATGCTACAAGGAAAGACCCTAGATCATCATGGGAAAGTAGGAAAAAAAAAGCACATACTACAACACATGGAGCTACAGTCACATGTATAATACAAACAAGCTGCTCAGCATTTCAGTGAGGTTAGATCTTGTCACTCCTTAGAAAAAGAAAATGGAAGATTGTGGTGTGTTGACTGTGGCCAACTGCCAGATACCAACCCAAACTGCTCTCTCACTTCTCCTTTTCAGCAGAGCAGAGGGAAAAAATAAGATGAAAAATCTTGTGGGTCAAGATAAAGACAGTGAGATTGTTCACCAATTGACATCACAGGCAAAACAGATTTAACTTGGGGAAGATTTGTTTAATTAAATTCCAATTAAAAATGGAGTAAAATGGTGAGAATGAGACAAAATTAAACCCACCTTCCAAAAATCCCTCGTACTCCTAGAAATTCATTCATTCATTCCTGACTCTTCATAGAATTATATAATCATAGAATATCCCGAGTTGGAAAGGACCCACAAGAATCATCAAGTCCAACTCATGGGTCCTTTATTTTATTTCTATTAAAATACAGCAGTTTCCTGTATGAGGAAAACAAGATGAAAGCCTTGGAAGGGTACTCCAAAAGTTTTAAAGGAAGTCAGGGTGGAATAAATGAATCTACATCTAAGTACATAAGACTCCTGCTATAATTCTATTTCCCACTATCATGTCATCAACCTCGCCACCATCTGCCTCCACACACAACTCTCCCCACAACTGACACAAATTTTTGTGATTAAAACCAGTTGACTACGGCATTTATTACAGCTATGTCAAACCCTGTACCTCCTCTTTTCTGGTGACTGAATTTCATCGTATTGTGAAGAGACTATAAAGTTCCCATGACTTGAGTAAATGAGAGAGGGTCACGGTAATATGTCTCAGAAATAGGCACTGGGACCAAAATTAAATGGTGAGCAAAGATTGCTGTGGGACTTTGTTAATTTCCTTCAAATTCAGCTGTGAATAACCAAGGAGCTACCAGGCTCACAAAGTGCAGGTTGGCTAATACTAGAGGGTTTTTTTGTTTGTTTGTTTGTTTTAAAAAAAGAGAAAAAAAAAATAAAAGAAAGAAAGGAATCTGGAAAACATATCTAAAGAAATACTTTCTAAAAGTTGCACAGTCACTGGCCATCAGTTGCTGGCCATCAGGAACACTATAGTGCTGAAGGATACCTAAAATTAAGAGATAACAGTACTAAGCTCTCTTTTTTGCAGGCACAAAATGGTATCTGGGATTTGACTGAGTCGCTCTCAATTGCACCAGACTTCATTTTAGATCATATCTGAATGTCTCAGACTTCTTTTACCCAGCAGAGTATTTATCCATAACAAAACAAGAGTTTTGTAATTAAGTTGCTTGCTTTTCAGTGTAGGCCTCATTCTTTACACAACAAGACAAACAACCTGCAAACACCTTTGTTTCTGGAGGGGATAATCTCTTTAATACAGGTTTAACCCAATTAGATTTGGATTTACACTCAGAAAAGGAAGACACTTAGACTGAAATAACTCTTAGTGCACTAAGTTATTTGAAAAAGTACCTTAAATTGAAAAATTATTCCATGAAGTGAGTATTAATAAAATCACTACAATTCATAACAATATAATGTGTTGCTACCACTGTAGAAGTTATAAACACAGAACTAAAATTAATAAATATGTAAAACTGATGCTGCTCACCCACTCCAGCTGTACGATTACTTCTCTTTGGAATACCAGAGAGTGAATTCATGGAAGCAAGAGGCAGCAGTAAAGTTCAAATAAGATAGCTTGGACCCTCCTAATTCTCCTAGTAAACACAGACAAAAAACAATGTAACACTATCTTTTGATGGCTTTTCCTGTGTCATTGGCTTAAATCAGTGCTTTGCATTGTAAGGCAAGGTCATTCATGTCTACAGACCACATCATTAAATGGTGTACGCAATCTTCTAACTGGCATTCATAAGGGTTTAAACAAAGAAAAACAAACAAAAACAAAAATGAAAACAAAAAAATGAAACAGAACAAAACAAAACTAACTAACTAACTAAATAAATTAAAGAGGATAATGAAAAAGACCTATAAAATCAAAAGGGTTGATCGCCTTATACTAATGGGAAGGGAATCCAGACATATTTATAACTGGTCTTACTCCCACAGGACATGAATACATTTTATCTCTATTTTCATTAGTACTGTTCAACAGTTTAAAAATAGAGCTCCTGAAGATGCTTGGAATTATCAAGACATCAATCCACTATTTATTTTCTTTCTTTCTTTTTTTTTTTTTTTTTTGTTTAACCCTAACTAATAAATTATTGTTACTATTAGTAATAAATTATTATTGTTATTATTGTTGCTGTTAATAGAGGAACAACTTGAAAAATTTATACGCATTTTGACATTTTTCTACCACTTGGAACAAAGTCAATTTTAATTTGTGATCTTGGAATGTCCCCATAGTTAGGCTTTAAGACAGGTACCCTGTGTATAGGAGTGGTGAGCACAGAAGTAATGAGAATTCAAGGGGGCAATTCTGCTATACAATATCAGAAAAAACTGAAGTGTGTAGATTTGGTTATTTGTCCTCTAGCTAAAATAAAAAATGAAGTTTTCAGAGCTCTTAAACAGTCATGCGAAACATTAGCATTAGCTAAAAAGTGGAAATGTGATCAAGTTAAGAGGGTGAGGATCACAGGTTAGACCAGCATGAATCAATAAATATCTGCCACCGTCCACCTGACAAAGAAAAGGAGACAGATAAACCCTTCCAGTTGCATCTGCAGTGTCACACCCAGTTCTGGGGTCCCTAGTTCATGAAAGTTGGTCAGATTGAACCAAGTCCACAAAGATTATTAGTAGTCTGAAAACCATGATGTGCAAGGAGAGGCTGAGATTTGGATTTGTTCAGTCTAGGGACTACCTAATGGAAGAGTGTAGAGAAGACGTAGGCAGACTGTTCTTAGAGGTGCAAGACAACAGAAAAAGAGGCAGTGGACACAAGCTGGAAAATGGGAATTTTTTATTAGATATGGGAAAAATTTCATCATGTGAGTGGTCAAATTTCAGTTGTCTGGTGGGAACCGTGGAATCTCTGTGTTTGAAGATATTCAGAATGTAACCCGGACAAGGCCAAATGGCCTCTGGAGATGCCTTTGAACTTACATTTTTCTGTGACATTATGATCTTTATGAACTCATGGAAATAAGTCCTGCAAAAGTATTGCAGTCTTTTCCTTGTAACAACAAAGCATGAATAGAGAAAATCTAAGGTATTTTCTCTTTGAAATAATGAACACCGTGACTCATATTTGGGGTATATAAAGAGTATGGATGCAGGAAATCAGAAGTTTCCATTGCTTTTGAAATGTCTGCCTTGTGAAGGAATTTAGAACATTATAAGGAGAGTGGAAATGACAGAGTAATCTCAAAAATAAAATACAAACAAAATAAACATGAAGATACTTAATCTGGCAATATGATTTCAAATTTTATTAGCATGCCTTGGCCTGGCATTTGACACTCACTTTCTGCAATGTTTGAAGTTATTTCTCTGAGATGATTTTATTTCTAATTTAATTTAGTTGCTCTCATAGCCCTGTACAGCACCTGCTTTATCTCTCAGTTTCCCACTCTGAGGAAAAGCAGAGAGAATATTTTTTAAAAGCCAAATTTTAAATGCCCCCCCAAATTAACATACAAATGGGAGCAGATGTTGCTTTCATAAAGGTTCATAGCACACACACAAAAGTCAATACTACCCACTACAGAGCATTTAATCTCCTTCCTCTCATTCTATTTTGGAAATAATTTGTAGTACATCATTGGTGTTGGGATAGATGGCCATTAGTTTTGTAGTCTAAGCCTGTCTTTCATTTTCTTTCTTTCATTATATTTACTCCCAAAGAACGAACACAATTTCCTCCTGGGTGTATCCTAAACCAGAATCACTAAACGGCTTATTTCTATGCACGGCATCTAATTTCCAAATTAGACCAAATGCCAATATTTGAGTTACAGGCTGTTAGATGCAGCTGGCTTTGTCTGCACTCTGATTTTTTGACCCAGAACTAATTCATATCCAATATTCTAGTGAAGTCTTGAGGAACCCCTATGCATTTTCTGTGCTTTTAATGCTAAAAAGAATCCGAAGTTAAGCCTCATTGTATAAATAGAACATTTGAATAAAGCATCAAATAGTAAAAAAAGTAATTACAATTAAGTATATGTAATTACAATTAAGTATATGAACTACTTGAAGAGCACAGCCTGAATACTTATTTGAAATTTGGTCCAGAATCTTCTGAGGTTTTTAGTGGGTTGTTGAACTTCCTTTGTTTGTGTCGACATTCAGCTTCGTGTCCTGGCTTTGGTTATAGAATCATAGACCCATAGAATCATTAAGGTTGGAAAAGCCCTTCAAGATCATCTGGTGCAACCATCACCCTACTACCAATGTCACCCACTACACCATGTCCCCAGGTATCATGTCCAACCTTTCCTTGAACATCACCAGGGACGGTGACACCACCACCTCCCTGGGCAACCTGTTCCAAAGACTGACTGCTCTTTCTGAGAAGAAATGTCTCCTCATTTCCAACCTGAAGCTCCCCTTGTGCAACTTGAGTTCATTCCTTCTAGTCCTATCACTAGTTATATGTGAGAAGAAGCTGACCCCCAGATCCCCACACCTTCCTTTCAGGTAGTTGTAGAGAGCAATATGGTCTCCCCGAGCCCTCTCTTCTCCAGACTAAACAATGCATTTCCTCAGCCACTTCTCATAGGACTTGTGTTCCAGGCCCTTCACCAGCTTTGTAGCCCTTCTCTGGACACACACCAGGGCCTCGATGTCCTTCTTGTAGTGAGGGGCCCAAAGCTGAACACAGTAGTCAAGGTGCTGCCTCATCAGGGCAGAATACAAGGGGAATGATCATCTCCCTGCTCCTGCTGGCTACACTATTCCTGATACAAGCCAGGATGCTGTTGGCCTTCTTGGCCACCTGGGCACACTGCCAGCTCATGTTCAGGTGAGCATCAACCAGCACCCCCAGATCCTTTTCCTCTGCACAGCTTTCCAGGCACTCTGCCCCAGCCTGTAGCACTGCATGAGGTTGTTGTGGCCAAAGTGCAGAACCCAGCACTTAGCCATGTTGAACCTCACCCCATTGGCCTCTGCCTATCGACCCATCCTGTCCAGGTCCCTCTGCAGAGCCTTACTACCCTCCAGCGATTGACATTCCCCCCCATTTCGGTGTTATCTGCAAACTTTCAGAGGATAGACTGATTTCCCTCATCCAAATCATCAATGAAAAATTGAAGAATATGGGCCCCAACACTGACCCCTGTGGAACACCACTGGTAACCAGTTGCCAGAACCAGAACTTTTTTAGGAAGATAAGAACATTTTTAGGAAGATAAGCAGTATGTGTACTGCACTTGGTGTATTTCAAATTAGTAATATTTTGGACAATAAAAATGCAAAGGAGTAGCAACAGAATATGAAGAAAATTTCAATATATGCCAGAGCAGCAGAGAGCACTCATCAATATCACACAACCTCTCTGACAGTAGTTAGTACATGATGAGATATGATATTCCATGTAATGAGGACGATAAGCCACAATAGTTGCTGTTTTTGTTTGTTTGTTTGTTTTGTTTTATCCAGTCATATCTATTGGATAAAGGTCCCTGTTGTGAAGCTTTGAATCCCAGAAATTTAGCACTGCACGTTACAATTTATCCTTAGAAATATATTATCTCCTTATATTATCTTAGAAATATATTATCTCCTTCTAAAGCCTATGAAGCTAGGGTAGGTTACTTATACCTCATCCTGACTGTCTCTTTTTTGTGGTTAAACAAAACAAAGGTAGAGATGTGAAACCAACAGGTGCAGTGTTGGCTTCTGACAATAGCAATCTTAACCAAGTGACTAGAAAATAAAATTACTAGTAGATGATTTGTTAAAACCAAATGCAGACATTTTTCAAATGTTGACAAACTGACTTTTGTACAGCCTGACCCAGGGCCAACTCAATTTACTGCTGTTCTCACCTAATAACTCTGTAATTGGTCCTATAATCCAAGCCAAGCTCATTGACTGTTCGCAGAGCCAGGACTGGATTTACACGTTGCCTCTTATCCTGAGGGTACCGAGTCACTCTCTAGACAGTAAAGCTCAGGCTCAGGGAAACCAGGACGGGACACAGGAAAAGTATGCACACTGCAAGAATCAGTGTGCATGAATTGGCTCAAGCTACTTGACTCTGTGAACTCAAACCTAAACTCAAGGCCCAGAAGCCAAAGCCTATAGACAGAAATAGAAATTCCCATTTAATTCAACTAGCTTTTAATTAAGCATGTAATATGGAATGTCTGAATGCTCTAATCCCAGACATTCTTCTTTCAGCAAGACAGCTGCTAGCTGACACCTGCAACATCCCTATATCTTTATCCAGTTTTACAGGTTCTGCAGAGGCGGGCATAAAATCACCCACGGAGACAGTGAGTCTCTTTCTGGGTGGAGAACATTTGTTTTCATGGGTCAATAGAAGTCAGACAACCACACTAACCACTAGGATTCAGGTTGCTTTGCTTGTAGAATGGAATCATATATATGATGTATATCCCATGCATGAACCTGACCACAGACAATTGCATCCAGGTACTGCAGTAGCATTCTTCTCTCACAAGGGGTAGTTTCCAGCTCCCCTAATGGCAAGCTGTCAAGCTTATACTAGAAGTACCAGATGATTTTACATGTCCCTGACCCTCAAATTTTAAACTAAACTGAAGTATACTTCCTTTACTGGTAGATTAATGTTTTAATGATTCCATTAACAGTGGATGATTGGATTTTGCATCTCCTGCTGACATGACAACCCTGCAAACAAGGCTTATGTCTCTGTAGGATTTCCTGTGAAAATAATCAGATAAATAATTAAAGATGTTTGCATACTATAAGTTAATGAAAACAAATCAGGAGGCATTCCTGGGCATGGAACTGGGGCAAGATTTTGTCTTTTAATCATTATGAGCAGAAAGGAGACAGAAGTGAAAGGTACCAGAGAAAGAGCAGAAAGTTAATTAAAATGCACAACCTTCTGGTGTTTCCAAATTACATATTGACCTGTGGCAAACTTCCAGTTTCATCCACCAGGATTTTTTCTAAACAGAAATTAAAGAAAGTGCTGGTTCCTCTAGAATCATACAAAAAATACTCCTTTTTATCTCAGGTAAGTCATTTAAACAGGTAGAATTGGTTATTATATTATCTACCAAGTTCATCTTCTTTCCACAATGTATGTAGATTTTGTTTTATATTCCTCCAGAAAATTACCCAGTTTCTAAATTCATACATGAAGCTGGTATTGAAACTCACAGAAACACAATTACATGTGACAGTCCTGCCAGCAACTTCAAGGCAGATCATGTTTTTCAATTTAAATATATTGCTTTTTTATCTCTACCAATTTAGAAATTCCTGCAAAAATACATATTTCTAAACATTCACTACAACCTTTCTCAAAGATCACATCACTCGATCCCTTCTGCCACCAATCACTTCAAAAATCTATCCATTAGAAATCCTGAAATAGTCATGTAGAGGCTTTCTGCAGGAATGTATCATGGGGTGGCTGTGTTCTTTGGGGCTGTTAGTGTTATTAAGACTCCTCTCATGAGTTCTGGCTGAGCTGTATTTGTCTATTTATTCCAAGGAATAGGACTAAAATTTCCTTGCTCACCATCCAAAAAAGCTCTTCCATATTTGCAAAATTTTACATACAGTCCAAGAACAATAAACATAAATTCATAGAATTTATGGTTACATTCATGTGAAAATAGTCCTGAACAAAATTTTAAAAATCAATAAAAAATCATCATATGTAACTATGACACTAACTTATTTTACTCCCTTAATTAATATAAGTAATGTAAATATATATACAGTAAATAACTCATGAGTATTATCAACCTGCCCTCTTTTCAGAAATACACCCATAACTCTTTCTGATCACTAAAACCAAATATAGAAAAGAAAATACATATCACACTCACCCCAGATGACGTATTTTTAATGTATTCCAGTTTTGATGGAAATGTGCTCTTGTATGTGTACACATTTGGTAACCCATCTCTGCTTAGGGACAAAGCCACCTCCTAGTTCTTTGCTGTGACTTTGCTATATATATGTGGTATTCTGGCTCAGAGTGAATACTCAGCTATCTGCACTGACTCACACAATGTCTTTGGTGTCATATATAATTTTTGGTCAGCTTTGGAAGCAGCATGTTTTTTTTTTTTTTTTTTTTTACCTCTATAGGTTCCTCTATTAAGAACAGCTGTTACACAACTCTTCTACAAGGACTTCTACCCTCTTCTTTATCTATTGTTAAATATAAGGCCCATGCTACCCTTTATCATGATGTCACTCACACAAGGAAATGACCTGGCTGAGCATTCTGAAAGGACTACAGCCCTTCCCAGCCCTCAGGTTCCAGATTTTGTTCTTATTTGTCTCTCAGTCTGATTCAGGATTTTCATTGCTGCAAATCAATGCACTTGCAGCTGAGAAGGACTTGACTCCTCAGTGGTTGCCAATTACATGCAGATGCTTTATGGCACTCCATATGATGTCCACCTGGTAGTGCTTCACTATTAACCTCCTTTGCTTGTGTGTCACCTTCCGTGGTACACACAGTAAAGAGGGGTGATGGCTTCAATATAGTGAGATTGTTTTATTTCACATTTTCAGGGGATGCACAGCAGTTTTGCAGTGATTATTCAATATGCTTGGCCCATAACACTGGCCAGCATATAAAAATAACCCCTGCAGTACATTCCAAACCTTGTGGACACTTTGTTAATCTGCAGACAAATTTAATCCAAACGCCTAAGCATTGCAACCTGGAATAAGTGGGAGACAAAGGAGGGAATGTGTGGTAAAATTATTAATATTTAAAATTGTAGAGGTATGGCTAAGAAATTTATCCTAACAAAGGGAACATTCCTTTAGATCAAAAGCTAGCAGTCTGTTTGTTTCTATCTCACACTTCTGAGCTAAGATAATAATAGGTGTGCCACTCCTACAGGCCCCATCATAGCGTTAACTGTCGCAGTTAGCAAGATACATTGGAAGTCCATGCCTCCCAGAAATAGGTACTTGGCTTCATTAACATATGATTGATTGTCTAGAGTCCATTCCTCCCAAGAATGAACACCTGGCTCCATTCCTTCCAAGAATGCACACCAGGCTTTTTTAACATTAGAATGATAGTCCTCACCTCTTTCCTTTCTTTGAAACAATATGTAATTTGACGGTGTCAAAGGCCTTCCTGAAGTCCAAGCAGACAATATCCACTGCTTTCCCCTCAACTACCTTACTGGTCATTAAATCATAGAGGCTTATCACGTTGGTCAAGTATGACTTCCCCTTGGTGAATCCATACTGACTACTCATGATGATTTTCTTCTCCTTCACTTGCCTGGAAATGGTTTCCAGGATGAGCTGCTCCCAGGGATTGAGGTAAAGCTGACCAGCCTGTAGTTCCTTGTGTCCTCCTTCCTATCCTCCTCCAAGACAGGAATGACCTTTGTTTTCCTCCAGTCCTTGGGCACTTCTCCCAGTTGCCACGATTGATCAAATATTATTGAGAGTGGCTTTGAAATTACATCTTCCAGCTTCCTCAGCACCTCATTCATGGGTGCATTCCATCAGAGCCCATGGATTTATGTATGGCCAGTTAGTTTAAATATTCCATGTCCATATCCTCTTCCACCAAGGATATGTCTTTATTGCTCTAGTCTCTCTCCCTAGTCACTGGGACTTGAGATTCCTGAGGGCCAGCCTTGTTAGCAGAGTCTGAGGCAACGACATTCAGCCTTTTTCCCCGTTAGTGAGATAGAATAGCTTGGAAACAGACCTTTGTATTTCTAAAATGACTTGGAAATCCAACTGATGAAATATTCAGATGTATTACAATAAATGTAAATGAATAAATAGCATGCTTATTAGTTACCTATAGAATTTGAAACCCTAGACTCTTGGATGAGCATGAAAGGATGCACAAGTAATAATGTTCTCATCTTACCTCTCTTTTCCTATGCTTTTTATTATTATTATTATTATTATTATTATGCCATATGCTGGATGCTGGATAAGCCTTGAATGTGTGTACCATGCAGATATTAAGCAGATATTAAGCAGAGTTTTCCTGTAGGGATTTCTTCCTTTGCTATACCAATTATGTGCCTTTAACAATGATGAATATTAAAAGTTCTATGGCTCTACACTGAATGAACTGGGGAAATCAAATCTGTATTTTAAGGAATATTTATTAGTCTTGTTTAACTGAGGCTAAGATTATTATTTGTTCTAATTTACATGAGCTAGAGTATAATAGTCCTGAACACATCTGCATACAGAGAATGTCAGTAGTGCTCCTAACAACACTTACTCATTTAGAGATTAAGGAACTGATTGGATTCCACCCAGACTAATTAATGGTAATCTACTAAATCATTCTAAGGCTTTTCTCTGTCTCAAAAGGTGCCTGGTCTAATTTCTTTCAAACTGAAATTAGACAGCCAACAAAATTGAAAACCTTAGGAAAAATAGAGTTATTAAAAAACAAAACCCCAAACCAGAATTTATTTGCCTCACTATGTATACTTTTTATGTGGAAAGGAATGAGTTGAGCATTAAAAGTGGAACTCAGATTTAAGGCACCTACTTTTTTTTTTTTTTTTTTTACATGATAAAATATAGAAAAGGAAAAATAGTATTATCTGGAATCTATTATTTATTCATTTTGGTTTTCAGCTCTCTGAAATGCCAAATTCAGGCCTAGTTCCTGTGAAAACACACAAAAATATAAAATATCTATCTATGTTTTATGTGTGTAATTATATGAATATAAAATTATAAATGCATAGATATATTTGTTAAGAGAGACGTGCAAGCTTTAATCATATGAATTTTATCTCTCTGGAAACAAACACACTTAGTATAAGGTTCCTGATTTTATCGATCTAAGCAAGACAGAGAATTTACATTATATAGTTACTGTAGTACTTTATTGGGCCAAATTTGGTATTACAAACAGAAGTGGCATGCTGAGCACATCACATTCATGGTTGTAAGAAACCTAAAGTGTACTGTCTGGAAGTCAGACAAGAAGTGTAGCAGATGGAAGATAATACGTGAAAAGTGGTTGTTTCATGGAACGGGGTGATCCCAAGGGTGGCATTGGGCAGAAAGACAGCATGTGCATGCCTGACACCTGGCTTTTTCTGGGACTACGTACCCTGGAACTCCTGTAACTCAGCATTTTGACATATCTTCTTGACTAGAAAAAGAGAGGGAAAAAAACTGTCATAGGTTTAGAAGGCAGGTTGGCAACATTTAGGGGAAATAAAAATCTTGCTGATATTGGCTCCCTTTTAATTTTATTGTAATTGCTCTGGGCCAACTAATAATAATAATAATAATAATAATAATAAATAAAAGAAGCCATCCCAAAGGGAAGAGGCACCAGAGTAAGAGAAAGATAATGGAAGAAAATGTATCTGAACTGTGTAAATGAATGACCCTGAAAATTAATAAAAGAAGCAGAGCAGAATGGATGTCAGTGTCTCAAAAATGCTGTGACGTAAAAACATAATAAGAAGGGAATTATTACCTTGGGAGTGACTAAAAACTATATATATATATATATATTTAAATATATAAAGGGAAAGAGATAAAGGACGGAAAACTGAAATAATTAGCCCACTAAGGGATTAGGGGAAAACTTAATAACAAGTAAGAAGGATATAGTAGAAAAATTAAATGAGTTTTGCACTTCTCAGTATTCATGAGGGAAATCTGAGGTGAAATAGTATAAATAAATGGAACCATATTTTCCAACTGCTGAGCAGTACAAATGAAAGAATATCAGTGCTCAAGAAGACCTGAGTAAGTTAAAAATCACTAAAGCCACATAAAGCTTCAAAAAAAAATGGGTTATCCCTTCAGTAACTGAAAGGAATAGCAGAAATTGTGGAGTTTCTTTTGAGAGAAGATATGTACAAAAGAACGGTAAAAGAAAAGGGATATATATTCACATCACTCTGCTTTAGAAAACAATTAACAAAATAGTAAAGCAGTAGCTTAATACACAGATAGTCAAATCCAGCTATGAAGATACACAGCTGAGAATGCCTCATGAAAATGTTAAAAGTACATGTTTTATTATTACGTGATTGTCTTTCATGAATGGCTCCTTTAAAGTTCTGTTCTTCAAATATACACCTCACAACAGTGTTATTATTTTAGAACTACATATTTTTGGTTAGTAGGGAAAAAGAAGAAAAAAAATGCAGTAGAATAAGATTTGGGAGAAGAAAATTAAAGACAAGAAATACTTCTATTTTTGTTAATTACAAATCTGAACATTGGAAATAAAAACAGTCTATTCAAACTTTAACAATGTTTTTGTGCTAATTACTTGCAATTATTATACATGAACTGCATACAAAAGAAATATCTCTGAATATCTCTTTGTATTGCCATTGTGGCACTCTAAATAAATTATTATGCACTCAAAGTATATTATTGATAAACAGTAATACACAGAGAATAATAATGCATAATTCCCATACAGAATTCTTTATAAACAGAACCTCATTTTATGAAGTGATAAAATGAATCCCAATTCTGCAAAAGAAAAATAAGGCCAATGAAGTGGCTTGTCTTCCATTACCTCTCAGATTGTCCTGGTTCCAGTCCAGAACCTGAAATATGGGGCTATTTTGTCTTCTCAAAAACATCTATAATCAGCCTCTGAAGATTCATCCAATGATAATACTACGATTTATTTACTGTTTTAGCACCACTGTGGTCAAAGACTTGCCTTTCATATTAATTATTACATTTATCAAGTTTATGAGGATGCACACACTTTTTAAACTCACCATGATTAACTAATTTACCACACAGGTATTACAATTGCTTTCCTAAAATTGACTGTATAAATCCTTGTTTGAAAATACCACATAGTGACTGTGTAAGACCAGACAATACTAGTACTTTAAGTTTTGGAAAGTACTAAATGAAAGGCATAAATGCTCTTAAAAATCAAAGGCTTTTTAAAATCAACTGGGAGTACTGTGTCCAACTACTTTGGATTTGAAGTTGGGCCTAAAAAACTGGTTTTAGGTTCTGGGGGATGTAAACACAGACTGTAGGAGGGCAACAGAGAAATCTATCAATAATAAGCCAGATAATACAAAAATACAATTATTACTTAGAAATAACCTGAGCAGATATCTAGGATATTCCCATGGTAAAAGCTGAATTTTGATTTCTATGAAAATAAATAGTATTTTTGTAGTTGTATTATTGGAGTAGGACAAAAAGTGTGTGTGTGTATATATGTATATATATTTATATGCTCATATTAAGAAGATCCAGAAAACATTCAGGTTTCAACACCTAAAATTAGATTTTACCTAAAAAAATTCAATGTCAGCTGTGGAATTTTCTTGGGGAGGAGGGAGAAAAGTCTTTTTTCCATTGCCTTGGTAGATACCAGCCCCCAATAGACTTGACAACATATATAGCAGAATGCTTTTTCAACAAGAACTAATATTGTTAATTGTTCATTTAATGGGTCTAACAATAAATAGCAATAAATTTATCTTCAGAAAAATTAGTTTTCAAGCTTAGGTCTTCCTTATGTTAGCACTGTTTTGTTTGAATGTAGGGAAATAAATAGAGGTATGATCCTTTCATTTATGCTTTTTTCTTAAATAATATTCTAGCTGCAGGTTTTGCAATAACCAGTTTCTTGCTATTATTATTGTTATTTTCTATTCAGAAATGGATTTGACCATGACAAAGAACTCTTTGAAGGTCCCTGGCAGAATCTGCTAGTTGCCCTATGACATTTTTCTGTGATTTCAACTCTAACTTAAAGATTAATTGATCAGCAAAGTGATTACTTCAGGCATCTGAAAAAAAATCTGCAACACAGATCACAAAAGAGTCTGCAAAGTTTATTCCTCAAAATTCCTACAACAGGTAGCCCTCAGGTGGACATTTGTCCTGTCAGCAGCTCCGGTCACAGCACTGACCAGCTGTACCTACATACAACAACCTTTAAACAAGCATTGCTGATTGCTGCCATCCTAGAGCAGGGATCCATACCTCAGAAAGCGTAAGATTTTTAACAGGAGATAGTTATTTTATAAGTGTTTATTATTTGTCTTATTATCCATGTATTTTGGCAATTCAGACTTGCAGTTCTAGGTTTCAGCCAGCATAAATTAATGACCTTTGTTTAAAATATTTTACAAATACTTTCTTCAATTGCTTTTTATTATTTTCATGTCTGTAGGCATTATGCATCATTTTTCAGGTAATTAATTTCAATGGCACCATGCATAAATGAAATCCACCTTCTGAAAGGGAAAATTGGTGCTTATTTTTCAGGTTTCACTGCAGTACAAGAAATGATGGTCTCACTTTGCAAGAGCACAGGCTGCTGTGAGATTATTAGGAACAATATATTTTAGCTGCTCGCCTGTCAGCACAAGAGGGGTGACCCATTTCTTTGGGGGAGTAGTCACAAATGGCAAGCAAAAGAGTTATCTTTGTCCTGTATTCTTTCTTCTCCAGGCATTTTTGTAGCCTTACAACAGTCTAACCAAACAATCTGATACATTATGGGCATGACTCATGTCCTGTGATTTCTCTGTCTTTCAGCATCATGTAGCACAGATTTCTACTGCTGTTAATGGACCAGAAAATGGATCACAGCAACATTCACTGTCCACTTTTCCTTCCAAGGTGAATGCAAGAAGATTTAGAACGGTCATTACAGATCATACGTACACTCACAATTATCTGTCTAAACCTTTTGGATATACTACACTGATATGAATATATCTGTAAACATATATGTACACATACATTCACACACAAAAATTCCTTATTGCTTCAACATTGTATATCTACATTTTAATTAGAACTGCGATAAAAAGGGGGACACTATTCCAACAGGATTTTGTGGTGCAATAAATCGGACTGATTCCTAATGTAAACAGACATTGCACCTGTTAAGGAAAAGATTAACTGGATTCCTGTGAGACAAGGGAACTGGATTGATGATATGGGAGGTTGCTTCCAATTCTAAGCATTCAGTCATGAAAAAATACATGTCTAACTAGGATATTTCAGAGAAGATTGAAGAAGATGATGCCAGCCTGGCAGACCTCCTTTGAAGGAAGATGTTTGAAATCTGAACTGTAGCTCTGCAGAGCATCAAATTGCTCAGGGGAAATCCAAGATTAACATTGGCCTGGGTTGAAATAAAACTTCTAAACACTCTTTTGAAATGTGAATAAACTCCCGCCCTCCCCCCCCCCCCTCCCCCGCCCTCCCTTCGCATTTACTGCATTTACTTGTGTACTGGGTTTACATGGCAAGGTTTTGGTAGCAAGAGGCTACTGCAGGGGTGGCTTCTATAAGAAGAGTCCAGAAGCTGCCCCATGTTAGCTTAGGGCCTGTTTCAGCAGGCTCCAAAGGGACCTGCTGCTGGCCAGAGCTGACCAAATTGTTGATGTTGTTTGCACCGGAGAGTAGATTTAATAAAGGAAAACAAACAAAAACAAACAAACAAACAAAAAAACCAAACCAAACCAAAACAAACAAACAAAAAAACAAGTAAGCAAACAAACAAAAAACTGCTGTGCCACAGCAGCTGGGAGAGTGAGTAGTGAGAAACTTCCCTGCAGACCACAAGGTCAATGCAGCAGGAGGGCAGGAGGTGCTCCAGGCAGGCAGCAGAAGTTCCCCGTTGGCCTGTGGAGAGGCCCCTGATGCAGCAGGCTGTCCCCCTGCAGCCCATGGGTCCCACATGGAGCAGATCTCCATGCTGCAGCCCATGGAGGAGCCCCTGGTGGAGCAGGTGGATGTGGCATGGAGGAGGCTGTGGCCCGTGGAGAGCCCCTGCAGGAGCAGGGCTCAGGCTGGAGCTGCAGTCTTTGGAGAGGAGCCCACTCGGGAGCAGGGGGTCTGGGGGGAGCTGCAACCCGTGGGGGTCCCGTGCTGGAGCAGTTTGCCCCTGACAGATGGATCCCATGGTATGGACCCATATGGGATCAGTTCTTGAAGATCTGCTGCCTGTGGGCAACCCACACAGGCTCAGTTCAGGAAGGATGGCATCCCATGAGAGGGTCTCCATCATGGTCAAGGGTGGAGAGTGACTGCCAAGGAGCTGGGGAGATGAAGCATCATGGACTGACTTTTCCTGGACGCCATTTCCTATTCCCCTGTGCTGCTCCAGGGGAGGACGGAGAAGAGATTGTTTGGG
>NC_048900.1:13941225-13981338 GCF_011077185.1 Oxyura jamaicensis | reverse complement strand
GAAGAGGTGTTTTTAGTTAATTTTCTTTGTTTCTCGCTTCTCTAGCTTGTTAGTAATAGGTGATAAATTTCTCTAATCTTCCTGTGAGGAGTCTGTTTTGCCCATCATTATGATTGTTTAGTAATCTCACTGTTCTTATCTCAACCTTTGAGCCTTTTTTATCGTATTTTCTCCCCCTTTCCCTTTAAGGAGGGAGAGAGTGGTTGTGATGGAGCTTGGCTGCCAATCTGAGTAAAACCACCACAACTTGCATCAAATTTTCACTAATCTTAAATCTGTTGCTAAGTGCATATCAACTTTAAAATCTGTCCACATATTAACAGAAGCAGTATTTGTAAAAAGACACTGAAATACTAATTTACTGTAATTAACTACCTGATTCCTGTCTGTACACAGTGTGCTTAGGCATATTCACACAGCATCTCCATGCATTTCCACTCCTATCTTGAAAGAGCCCTAAGTATGAAGATAAGGAAAGTAATGAAATTTTCTCTTTACCCAGAAAGTAAAGAAATTCTGCACAAGGCAATCAGCAGCCAGGCAACTCTCAAGGTGTTGCAGAGGCTACTACATACAGCTACAAACCGATTTCCTAATGGCACAGCAACTTGTAATTCCTGCATTAAGACAGTAACTGTTGTCTGTCAAAGGTATGGTGTATCTTTCAGAGTATTTCTTCCAAAACCCTATTAGTGAGAGGCTGCTTATGTCCTGAAAGTTGAAAATTTATTATGCCTTCCAAGGTGTGTGTTTCTTTACAGAGGAAGAGGAAATGAATCTTTGTTTAGGCTTTAATATGACAACTCATGGATCACTGCAATTATCCAATTGATTTCAAAATTCTTCAGAGCTCTTGGCCTTGGTGATATCTTGCAGTTTTAAAAGGAAAGCTAATTTATAATGAGCAACGTGTGTCTTTAAGATTTTATATAACATACGACAACAAATACTAATTTTCCTGTCTGCTGTGTCCTTGAGAACAAGGTTAAGTAGACAACCCACCGATTGTAAGCATTTATAGCTGCTTCCTGAGGGAAATGGACACCTTATGCTGCTAAATTTATCTACTTGGTCATCTCATAGTGAAGCTGTTACAAACTGTCATGTTCAAGCAACCATTCTAGGTTTAAGAAACTGTGATGGTTCATGTGTGTATACTTAGAAGCATATAGTTAACATGCCATGAGGCTCTGAGCATTTTTTTCTCTTTGTATTTTTCCAAAGAAAAATACTTCAAATACTAATTTCCTCTGTACAGTTTTTCTTTTTTTTTTTTTTTTTTTTTTCTATTGATCACTTATCAGGTAAGAGAGGTTCACTTTACATTAGTACTTTTACCAGCACAGTAGCAATTACAGTGACACTCATTATTTTTCCACAGCAGTTAACAAACTTTAAATTCTGCCTAGGGAATGACCATCAATTCTACTATGTGCAATAAACTTAACACTAACTAAAATTTAAAATATTCCATCTTCATTTAGCTGCATGAAAGTTTGTAGATATCCATAAACCTACATTTGGCTCATTTATAAATTATATGAAGAAAATACATGCTGTAAGCAAAAATGAATCTGTAAATGAGAAAATTTATTTCCTATTTTGAAAATACTTAGACAATTTCTTTTTCCCTGTGATCAATCTGCTAATATCTTTATTATTGGGATTTTAATAAAATGTAATCTATTTTCTTTGAGCTAAATTCTAAATAAAAATATAAATAAATAAATAAATAATAATAATAAAAAAATGATATAAAAGTGAAAAGGTTTTCACTGCTGTTGTTAGTTGTTTTCCAGTTCTGTTTCATTTTAATGAGCAAACAAAGATGTGCAAGTGGACAACAAATAAATAAAGATACTAAAATTGGGATCCTGGCAAAAGAATGCCCGTGAAAAACACTTGTCATTCTGATTCTCCTTCCTTTTTACATTATTAAATAGGACCTAACTCCAGAAATGCCCTACTAGGTATTTTCTCATTCTGAAATGTGATTCAAAAATGAAGTAACTCAGGGATGTCCAATGTGCAAATGTGTTGCATTATTTCGTCTCTGGAGTTTATAGAACATTCATGAGTTTTGTTGTGTTGAGTATTTGTGTTTTCTCTCTCCTTTCCTGTTTGATTTTATAGTTTCATTAATAATTTTTTAGTTCAGCAAGGATGTATAGAAATTAAAGAATATGAATTATGAAGAATAACTAAGTAGAATCAGGATTGGTCACTATAACTTCACTGATGTGTACAAAGCTGCCAGTATTCACTTTCTGACTGCCTTTCTTCCACACAATTTGTAATTTGATGAATACCAATAAATTTGATGAATACTAATAAAAGCCTCCATTATGTTGTAGAGATTACTAGAAGTTCTTTTAAGCATGTGGCAAAAGTGGGGAGGAGCTCAACAGCCTGCTTTTAACCTAAAATTATTACTAGTTTGTACAGCACATTTGACTGTAATTTCCTATGTCTTTTTGACGTAGTCATCATTTTAATAATTGAAACTTTCAAATTCATACAACTGTTTGATTTAATTTAATTAATGCGTGTAAATATACTAAAAAAGTATTCCTGAAGGCCAACCTTTTTCTGACAAGGCTTATCTCAACAGTAAATGGAAAGGATAAATCATGATGATAACATTCTCAATAGCTCTAAGCTAGCTTCTTTTATTGATTATCCTCTGCATTGAACATAGATAGAGCCTAAGAAGAGCAGACTATTTAAAATTACAAATTCTGAATATGCTTTGCATATATGAATTTTAAACCTATTTTTTTATATTTTCATATCTCCACTAAAAGAGACATTTAATTTTTGGAAATATCTGTATTTAACTGCAAACATACAACTAGATAAACCTATTCTGAAGTGCATGGCAGCAGTGAAGTAATGGGAACAGCACATTCCAAGTAAAATAAAATAGCAGTTAATTACAATTACTCTTGTAAGTACTTACATTTTTATAAAAACATATTAGTTCAGCTTATCCTGCCCCCAATCATAAAAAAAAAAAAATCCTTGAGACTCTTCCCCGCATGGGTCTTCTTTTCTCTATAAAAGGGAAAAATTTTTTTTTTTTTTTATATATATTTTTTTTTTTTTTTTTTTTTTTCCCCAGGAAGTTTTCTTTATAGACTGTTGCAAGAAAGGTGAATCATCATGTCAACTAGAAAGTAAAGATCAAAATCTTTCTAATTCACACTTGTGTACCAGTGAGGAACAGAATTGACAAGACTCTGATCCAGCTCCACTCTGTCCAAAAAGAAAAAATATAAGAGTTGCAGGTCCATATCTGTGCATTCCAAATCTCTGTAGAAGATGTCAGTCATCAGGGATGTGGAGATGATCAAGATCAGAAAGGATCTCACCACCAAACTTTGTTCTGACATTTTAAATTGCTCTTTATGTTTAATATACACATTTTCAAATGACATCTCCTAAGCAGCATATACTACTGTAAGCATATCAGCTCCTGTCCTCTGGTCTTTGGTCTCATCGTTTATAGTATTTTCAATCAAGTTCAAGTCTGTGCTTTGAAACTTTGAAACTTTAAAACTGCCCATTTATTACCTCAATTATTGTCTCTAATGTCACTCCAATGCAAGCATCATTCTACACACACTTTTTTTTCTTATCAAGACGTGACAGACAAATGAGCTGTGTACAGACAGCTGTGTAGGTTGTTGGAAGATACTTGCTCTTTGGGAGCAGTTTTTTGAAACTTTTTTTTTTTTTTTTAATTTAGTAATGCAACAATTCAATTATGCAAGAACACAGATTTTTAAAGATAATCAGACTCTTCAATAGAATTTCCCCTCTCCCTTGGAGAAAAAGGCAGCTTTCTTAGCTCTCTCATTTCATAAATTACTTGGATACAGGACTAGAGTGTATGCTAAGTAAGTTTGTGGGTGACGCTAAATTGGCAGAAGCAGTTAACTCCATCCAGGGTAGAGATGCGTTGAAGAGAGATCTTGACAAATTAGAGGGATATGCAATCACCAGCCTTATGAAATGTAACGAGCAATTACCAGATTCTGCATGTGGGACAAGGCAACCCTGTGTATATGTACAGACTGGGGGACAAGAGGCTGGAGAGCAGACCTAAGGAAAGGAATCTGGGGGTTCTTGGTGATGGCAAGATAGTCCTGAGCCAGCATTGTGGCCTGGAAACCAAAAGGGCAAGCAATGTCCTGGGGTGCATCAGGCACCGCATTGCTAGCTGGCTGAGGGAAGGGATCTGCTCTGCTCTGGTGTAGCCTCAGCTTGAGCACTGTGTGCAGTATGGACACCACAATATATGAAGGACATAAAGCCATTAGAGAGCATCCAAAGGAGGGCTATGAAGATGGTGAAAGGTCTAGAAGATATATTGAAGAATCACTCTATTTGTTTGGCCTGGAGAAGAGTAGCCTGAGAGGAGACCTACATGGAGTCCTACAGCTTCTTCATGAGAGGAGCGGAGGGGCAGGTGCTGAGCTCTGCTCTCTGGGGACAGCAACAGGACCCAAGGGAATGTCACGGAGCAATGACAGGGAAGAGTCAGACTGGGTGACAGGGAAAGGTTCTGCACCGCAAGGGTGGTCGGGCACTGGAACAGGCTCCCCAGGGCAGTAGTCATGGCACCGATCCTGACAGAGTTCAATAAAGCATTTGAACAATGCTCTCAGACATAGGGTTTGATTTTTGGGTGGTCCTGTGTGGAGCCAGGAGTGATCCTGTCTCAGTGATCCTTGTGGGTCCCTTTCAACTAAGGATAATCTATGATTCTGTGGTTCTAGCACAGGAGAACTAAAAGGGTTGAGTTCACATAAAATTAGTGGAAGAAATAAAAAAGCTTTATGGCCCAGGTAGAGGAAAACAATTTGTTGCTATAGAGCAGATCAGAGAGTCATTATGTACAGTATTTGTTGCAGTCTCAATAGAAAAGAACGAGATTCACATTAAAATTCAAGAAAGTTGTTCAACCTGGAATATTTAATAATATTTTCACAAGGTGAAAAAAAAATAATTTGCATCATTTGACATTAGTGCATATAGGCATAAATGTTACAGCATTGGAAATGTGAAAATCTCTGAATCTGGTAAGAATATTGTGAGCAGCATGCATCTAAAGCCAGAAAAAAGACCATGCTAATTTTATACTATTTCTGTTCTGAAGGATAAGAATGTTAGCAATACAAAATTTAAATCCTGAAAGGAGCATTTACAGGTCAGTTGCAAATGTTAAAGAAATACAGATGAATGCTACCTGCAATATAAAATTCCATGACAAATACTAAGCAATAACTTCAGCTCCAAAAAATATTCAAATCAGTAGAGTGAAAAATAATTTAGAAAATATGTCCCATGCATAAAAATTGCCATAATCCTCCTAGTGATCAGGTATTTTCAGCTAATATCTTCATTAAAGCAAGAAGGGAGTACAGAATACAGTCTGCAGAATCATTTTGTCATTTTATTACCTCATTCTATGACTTTGTTTTTCTAAGGAAATGTATTTTTCTTCTGTCCAAAAATAAATAAACTGAAAGCCATCTCATTTTTTTTTTCAGCTGATGCACCATATGAAAACAGATCTAGATTTTACACATACAGAACAATGCATTTATAGTGCTGACACCATCATCTGAAGTTCCATTATGCAGATATTATTTACAAAACTATAAACCTGTTTGTAAGAGACATTATGGAGGGAAGAGAAACAATATTAACTCCTCTTTTTCTCTCTTTTTCCTTATTGGAAATTTTAATCTACCTATGAACCACCTCTGATCTTCCAAACAACCATTCATTACTTAATTTTATTTTCCAGCTAAGCATCCCACTCCTCAGGAATAATTTTATTTTGATTTTCATCTTCTTGGTTGTGTTTATCATAGTTTATTATATGGTTTTGTAGTCCATAAGAGATTGCTATTAATTTTGGGTAACTTTTAATTAATTCATGCATTTTAAAGATATATTTGATAGCTTGGACTTTACCCTTGTCATCAGAATATACAGTGTTCCCTTCAATGGTATTTCCCAAATATAAGTATGATTTTCATTACAGTTGCTGCAATTTTGGTTGAATCCACATCGATCCTATGTTACTGATGACATTAGTCACCCTGTTATAACAAGTTATTTCTGACTGTGTCCACTAAATCTTTCTTGTTCTGATTGCATAGGCCCTAAGTGAAATAAATACATGACTATCTGAGTTTGCCAAGCACCAGACATCTGTTTGGACCTTTCTATTCTTTCATTTCTTTGTTGAGCAGCAAAACCTGTGCATTTTGATCTCTGGTGCTCTACTAGCAACCCACCACATATAATAAATTTTGCTTCGGGTCATGAGTCCTGCCTTAGAAAGTCATGATCACAATTTTTACACTAAAATATAGCTACGATGAGCTGTTTTTTAAAAGCTTAACAGCTTCTCTGTGAACCTATTCAACACAGTGCTTCAGGAAAATGTAACACAATTTTATTCTTGACTCTCAGTGAGGTTGGTAATATATTCCCAGATTCAACAAATGAGACTGTGAGCATCCACAGCCAGTGCAGAGTTGGACACCAGACCACTCACTGACAGAGACAAGAGGAGACAGGATAAAATGCTACTTCTGTGCAGGCACACTACCTACAACCAGGAGCATGAACATTCTTCTGCTGCAATCGCAGTGGCATATTTATTTTGTAGTGTGTTGTTACCCTTTCAAATTACATTTGCACCAGTGTCTTCAGCCAAAGTTTATCCTAGACATTTATTTATTCATTTATTTATGGTGAGCAAACAGAAAACATTACCTAGTTTCTGCTGGGAAAACTTATGATTTTCTTCTACTCATTGACTTTGTCATGAATATATTAAATTGTACTCGATTCAGTTTGCCCTTTTATTGAATATCTGGCTTTTAAACTGAAGCATACCCTAATGTTCTTCTGTGTTTTTTTGTTGTTTTAATCCCTATTCACTTGAGGCCACAACATTCATTTTTAATTCATTATAGTTTAAGTAAGTAATTAAGGAATAAAAAATGAATAAAATTCACATATTTAATAATATTTTATTTTAAAAGTCTAATTAAAACTACAGTAAGCATGTAAGCAATCAGAACATTATATATCAAGCATTTGTTTGCAACACTGAATTTTCAGTTCCTTCAGTGTTTGGAGCAAAGAGGGAATTACTGAGTTATTGTTAAATCATGCAGATAACCCAGTTTTTTGACAAAGCACATGCCATTAGTGGTGTTCTTTTCTCCAGAATTTTTAAGAGCATGCAAAGGCAACTCTAGAATTTTGTCACTGTTTTGATTTTCACCGGAAGCCAGAGTGACTCCTCTGTCTCGGTGAAATGCAAAGGCTCAGAAAGCACCAAATATCAAAGATTTCCAGTTATCTCAATGTTTAGAAGACAACTCTTTCAGACAGAGTCACAATGGGAAAAATAATTCTCATATTTAAGTTTTTTTAAATAAAAGCTATAAAATAAACCCTGTCTCACTTGAGGGGATTAGCAGTAACAGGGGCCCAAAGTCTCAGATAAGACAATAAAACAAACATCTTCTTTCCTCTTCCTACACTCTTCTCCAACAGCATCCCTGCAAACGTCATACTGGGGATACTAAAGTACTTCCTGAAGCACCAGATGGCATCATATCCAGAATATCTATCTGTAGGAACTTTGGTACATCAACACTCTTTTTTTTTGTCCCAAATCAATATAAACATTTACAATTTCCAAGACATGAGAAGCAATGCTAAACATTGATAATTCTTATCATGTGATATATAAATCTGCACTTACTTGATTTATATCATAAATTACCTGTAGCTATAATTATAAAACTATCTGTACATACAACAACACGAATCCTTATGGCTGTCTTAATCCATTTCTTTATGAATTCTGGCCATAGACATTGATGGATTCTTGCATTAATACAGTGTTGTTAGGAACTATTTACCCATTTCTGAGGGATGTATTTTTTAGACAAGGAGAAAGAAATTGGGCCACATTCATTATTATTCTAATGAGCTTGGCTAGATGAGTCAGCAATTTATTATTATTATTATTATTATTATTATTTAGTTCTTTATAGGAAGTCAAACCTTCTTATATACCTAAGAAATACAGATGATTTTATCTTATGTGGAGAAGCCCCTGAGTTCTTCCAAACCTGTCAGAGGATAGGACTTTGCTGTTCCTGATTAGTTTGTGCATAAAGTAAAAATAGATATATTTTTTTGTGGATTAGTTTTTAAATGATGGCTTATCACTAATCTTGCTGAGTCTATGCAGTGAAATTCATAGTTTTCTAAAAGCAACATTTTCTGCTAAATGCATGTGTGTATATATATTTACATATACATAACAGTCTTGCCTAGCAAATATTTTCTTCATTTTGAAAAGGTGCTGATAATATTAATCTCTGTAACCACTGTGAAAAGAAACATATTTCCTAAGTTTCAACTCATATTTCTTTTATACTCTTCATCACCTTACTTTTTATGTTCAAAGACATTTGAAAATGAGACCTGATGACTTTGATTTTTAATCACTAACACAACAATTAGTTGAAATAAAAAAAGAATTAAAGAACTTAAAAACTGCTTAAATGTAGAGATACAGGTTATGCTAAAGTGGATAATTAAAACTATCACTAAGGAAATAATGTTGCACTTAGCTGAAATATACAAAACTAATGATAATAAGAGATATGCAACAACTGCACAGCCTTTTTTTTTTTTTTTTTTTTTTTTTTAGATGTTTTCTACAATCACATTCATACATTGTAAGATTTTCAATAATGTATGCTGGAAACCTTTGTAGGCCTCTTCCAAATGAACTGTTATGTTCTGTTCCGTTCTGTTCTACTCTAGTCGGCTCTAGTCACTCAACTCTATCCTAATACTCAGTTGCTGGCTACAGCTGATTGATTCTGGGACCCGCAGTGAGCCTAGCACCCAGGGTCTCTGCCCAGTCAGAGGGATGCAGCTGCTGCTTTCCTGTTCACAGGTTCAACCAGTAGGAAAGCTGAGCACACATCGCTGAGGCACACATACATACGATACACTAATATGGCTAGTCATGCAGACTGCCAAAGACATGGTGCTGCTGTCACCAGCATGCATGCACAAGACCCACGTTACACCTGTACTGACAGCCACATCCCCTTCTTCTCTCGAGCTGGCAGGGACAGCAAGTCACTGGTGCAGGCACTCCCATAACACTCCCAGGGTTCACAAGCAAACACATGCTTATGTGCCCCCTGGGTCCTGGTTGATTTTCCTGGAAGTGGTGCCTGTAGTTTCTTGATAGCCCATCAATTACTGTGAGTAGGAGGTTTGTTTCTTGTCATCGTCTCCATACCTCTTTTGTTAGGTCTGTGTCTTTGTATATTCTATTTTTGTTTTCTCACTTTTTTTGGCTTAGTTTTCTACTCCACAATGTCCCTGATTAGATAGATATCCTTGCTGGAATAAACACTCCCCCACACCATCATCAGTTAGCGGTACTGACCAGGTTTGTTCTCCTCAGCACATCGCATGTCATGTTTTGGTCACATTTGTATTCCTGCATGCTTGTTTGTGGCTTCCATCTTTTCTTATTACACCTTTTCCACATTGAAAAAGGTCATTGACCAGATGCTCTTTAAAAAGCAGGAACTTCGCTTACACATACTCTTACACCTGTAGTACAGAATTATGCTCCTTCTTAAAGAGAAACCTATTTAAAGTGACTATCATATTCTCTAGAAAAATAACCTGTACAGTCATATGACAATACAAATTCTTGTGTTAAAATACAGAACTATTGGATGAGTTTCTTTTTGTTGCCCTTTACCCCTTAGGTGTTGCAGATCTGTGTACCAAATCCCATTGACTTCAATTTACCTCCAATACATCTTTGACTTTCTACCTGCCAAAAAACACCTTGGTAAGGTGGCTTTTTCTCTGTCATTCCACTCAGTTCACACCAGTTTAATATTTTATAATCAACATTTCAAATACTGTCTTGACTTTGTTTGATTTCTGGCAGAAGTTTAATTTTCAACTTTCAGTGTTGTACAGGAGATCCTGTGGTCTCATTCAGCTCTGTCTGACTGTACCAAAAATATCTCTAAAGTAACATTTTATTTTATTTTATTTTATTTTATTTTTGGGGGGGGGGGGGGGAGGGGAGCAGGAAGAGAAGGGGGGAGAAGACCCAACAGTGGAATGAAGATGAGAATCTTCTTTTACTTGATTGCAGTTTGAGTGGTCAATGATCTATAAAAGGCAAGGCAATTGTTATTGTCTTAAGGTAAAAATTATTCCACTGAAAGATCTGTCTTTCCACAAGGGAAAATGAGGAGTTTGGAAATGTATTTACTTTTTTTTTTTTTTTTTTTTTTTTTTTTTTGGTAATTCAGAGCCAATACTGGGATTTATTATTATTATTATTATTATTTTCTCCTGGGATGTTTTGCACACACATTCAAAGGGAAGATAGTGAGGGAACTTGAACAGATGTTTTTTTAAACGAATTTTCACAGTAGTTCAACTGTCAAGTGTAGATGACAGGTGAAAAAGGGGATTACTTATATTTTATAAAAAGTTTCTTTTTTAGGGGATAAAAAAGAACTTACGAGTCACCTAAAGTGCAGACAATTATCTTCTGTGGAGACTGAGCAACAGTTTTCAACCTTTTCCAGCTTGTATCTCCTTAAAATATTTCAGTAGACTCCAGGAGACCAAAATTATCACAATGAATCTCATCCAGATTTTCAGTTATTTTAGTTACTGTGTCTTTCAGTCTCAAAAATTTGAAGCTCACATGTTGGTAACCTTTTGTGACTGCTGACTACAAACATTTTCTTTTGGAAGGGTACTAATCAAAAGCTTGTCTGGCTGCATCAAAACACAAAATTTATCATCTGATTGGCATTTTCTGACCAGTCTGTAATGAGACAATTTACATACCTATAAGCACATCACCACTAACTACCTAGCCACTTGCACAAAGTATCTCAGCAGAAGGACTAAGTAGACAAAATGACTACCCCAAAAGTAGGGTTTATTCTCCAGGTCCATAAGATAACTGGCTGCTGCAAGATATTATCCACATCAACAAAGTCTGGTCCACACCTTCTCTAAGGAATGGTTAAAAAATCATTTTTCCAGGCTATCCATCTGATACTTTTCATAAGCATTATAGCCAGTATCAGAAAAATGTATTTTTATGCTGCCCCTGCATGTAATCCTTGATGTTTATTTAACAAGTTGAAAGATTGCAGAAAAAAAGAAAGAAAGAAAGAAAGAAAGAAAGAAAGAAAGAAAGAAAGAAAAGAAAGAAAGAAAGAAAGAAAAAGAAAGAAAGAAAGGAAGGAAGAAAGAAAGAAAGAAGAACCTTATAAATCTTCTGAAATCCTAGTTTTATTTATTTTATTTTATTTACAGTAGAAAGGAAAACATTTACAATGTAACTGTTTAGAAACACCTCTAAAGGTTTCTGATTTTGCCTAAGTTGAATGAAACAAAGCCATTGGAATCTCTTTAATTTTAATACTTTCATAAAGAGGGAAGTAGTTTTGTGTCAATCACAAATAAGCTATTTATTAAAAAAAAAAAAAAATCAAAACTTAAAACGTATGGATGCACTTCAACAAGAAACAAAAGAGCTGCTTGTTTAGAATTAGTCTTGCATTGTAAGCTGGCTACTGGGGACATTTAATGTAAAATCAGAAATCCTGTGCAAGCATAGGTGTGGACTCTGTTGGAGATTTTTGCTTTAGATGAGAGGTTCATCACAGGTTGGAAAAAGTGAGGTTTACCCTTATATATTCAGGAGCAGGACTCTAGGAAATGTCATCTGACAATGGCTAATTGCAGAGAATGCAGACATTTCATTCAGTTGCAAATGCTGGTGCCAGTATTTGGCGGAGACAGGATTTTATTCTTTTGTGAATGTAAAGCAATGGTGGAGTCAGTAGGCATTGAGAGCATTCGTAGAAATAAAGCAGGGATTTTGCACTGACACAGTGAAAACTCAATAACCAAGGCTATTAAGCAGGTATTCTTTATTACAGCGCTGACTGTGTGGGGGATCGCTCCGCCTAGCACACACACCAAGGATTACTGACGGTGTGCTTATCTTAGTGGGATATATACATATTTGTTTCATTTCCTGTAAGTCTTGCATATTCATCAAGTCTCCGAAGAATCATTAACATAGGTTCCCGCCTCTATTTGCATTCGTACTGGAGTTTTTGGGTGGTGGTCCGGCGTACTCTAGTGGTCTTTTGATGAAGGTCAGAAGTCTTCCTTGCTGCTAAACTTCTGACCTTTCCTTTCTTTGACAGACTTCAGCATTTAAGCCAGTTCTTGCTGGTTCCATTATCTATGCATACAGTCTTTTACTCCATTGTCTCTGGGGTGGTTAACATACAATTGTGTTAGCTAAAACCTACAGAATCAACATCTTTATCTTGTTCCCTGTCTCAGCACAAAAAAAATATTTCTCTGCCAATTTAACCATTTCATCACCTCAACCTGAAAATTGCATGACAATGTAGAGCAAGAAACCATTCGACAGCAGAGAAATGCTTCCAACCCGTCCCCAACAAAAAGAAGAAAAAAAAAAAGAAAAAAAAAAAAAGAAATCTACCTGCCCACATGCAGACTTTGCTGTATTTCATGTGATATGCTTCTTTACTCTAATTCCACTGTGTGGCTCATGATGGCTCTTTGTAACACATTCTCATATATCCTTTTCACTCTGGAAAACAAGCTGGATGTTTTTAATATGCAAAGCTTGCTTCTGCTCCTATTGAGGTGGATGAGATTTTAATAGGAGTGGAAGTGAGTTTTTGAGGAGTCTATTGAGTTGCAAGGGAAATACTTATACTGGACTATCGATCAAGCTATTGTTCAGCTACTGTATCAATTACACATGTTGAATAATGTTTGACAGAGGTGGAGCCAGAAGTGGACATTGTTTCGATTCATTTCAGAAACATTGGTTTTTAACTTTTCATTCATAGTGTGCTGTCAATCAGCTCCTCCCTCCATCATAACTTGTTGCCACTGCTGTGCAAGGGTGAACTCTACTGAGTGGTACTGAGTGCTGTTTGGCAAAATAGTAAGTGCATTCTAAGGCTTTAATATCATATTAAAATGTCATGATCACATGACACAAGGCATTGCTATGTTATAAATTCATATTAGTGGTTCAAATTTGTTCAAAAATTTTGATGGATTAATTTTGTGCCAACAGATTGTCTGACTGATCAGATATCATCCATCCTGCAGTAGCTGGCACAAAGTCATCATAATGGTGTAAATACAACATAAAGTCTCAGTTGTGTGATGTAGCTCATTTAACAGGAAGGTACTTTGATTAAATCATATTTGCATAGCTGGCTTATATGGATCAGCATTAGATTGAGTATTATTCACAGAACTGCAGTTAGTTTAAAAACAAAACAAATAAAATAAAACAAAACAAATGTAATGTGAGTATATTAAATATACTAATGCCCTGCAAGACAAATGCCATGCTACGTCTACATCACAATACAGCTAGCAGCTCATTGAACACCTCAGGAGCACACTAACCAAATATTAACAGCTGAGCATGGCTGCTGGACGTGGATTTGCCCCAGTTGCAGTGTGATTGATGCCCATTCATCTCAGTGGAAGCAATTTATTTGCTAATTAGTTCCTCTTTTCGGCATATTTACTGAGTTCATCTTCTCAGTGATATGCTTCTTGGGAACAAGTTTCCAAGAATTGGCTGTATTTGTTCATCATTGTCACATGATAAAGCAAACAATTTGTCTTTATGGTAGTATCCTCGCAACCTAAGGATTGTGAATGCTGGCTCTTCCTTAATTTGTGGAGATACTTGCAATTAATCTATTGTGTTATTTATGTTTCTTCTATATTATTACAGCAACGATAGACCGACCCCCCCCCCCCGGGGGGTTTTTTTGTTTTTTTTTTTTTTCCAAGCGCCATACAGAAGTAAACATGAGTTCTGCCCATGAAAGAGTGGAAACAACAAAGTCATTTGTCCATGCCACATCACAGTTTCCAGACTAGAAGATTTAAATCAAATTAACATGGTCATCTGTCTTTTGAATACACTCATGCTGAAAAGAATAAGTGATGATAATGAAACAGAAATTCTGAAATAATTATCACATATAGGCTGTTTCAGGAGTAAAAGGTAAACAGAATTGGTTCAAAGCCAAAATACCTGGAGTGATTTTGATGAAAGACCAGTTGTAGCAAAAAAAATGGAATGAGACAACAGAACAGATGTTGAGACAAAACTTTTCTGTACAAAATATGAAATAATAAGAGCACCCTGATGGGTCAGATACAGGGTATTGCATTTTATAAGCTAAATTAAAAGATGAGAACTGGCAGGCAAAAATGTCCATTATTCAAAAATAAACCATTTTTTTTAAATTATTATTTAATTTATTTTTTTTTAAGCTTGACATTTTGTATTGTACACCTGCTTCTTAATTACTTGACTACTGCTCCTTCTATAACTACTCCTTAATCGACAGAAACTACACCTGAATAGGTAAACAGAATTAAAGGTCATTTTGCCTCCTTTATAGACTGTAATGTTGCACGTAAAGTATTAATAAAAACCTAAAAGAGAGAGAAATAAGTTGGCAGTGTGCGCTTGTAGCCCAAAAGGCCAGCTGCATCCTGGGCTGCATTAAAATATCAGTGGCCAGCAGGTCGAGGGAGGTGATTGTCCCCCTCTGCTCAGTCCTGGTGAGGCCCCACTTGGAGTACGGCATCCTGGTCTAGAGCCCCCAGCACAGGAAGGATGTGGAGCTGTTAGATCCACTCTAACAGAGGAGGACCACAAAGATGATCAAGGGGCTAGAACACCTCTCCTATGAAGAAAGGCTGAAAGAGCTGGGGATGTTCAGCCTACAGAAGATTAGGCTCTGGGATGACTGCATCGCAGCCTTTCAATACTTAAAGGGGTCTTATAAAAAGGGTGGAGAAGGACTCTTTACTTGGGTAGATAATGATAGGACAAGAGGGAGTGGTTTTAACCTAAAAGAGGGGATGTTTAGATTGGAGGAACTGAAGGAATATTTTCACTCAGAGGGTGGTGAGGCACTAGAACAGGTTGCCCAGAGAAGTTGTGGATGCCCCATGCTGGGAGGTGTTCAAGACCAGGTTAGATGAAGCCCTGAGCAACCTGGTCTAGTGGGTGACATCCCTGCCTATGGCAGGGGGGTTGGAACTTGATGATCCTTGAAGTCCCTTTCCCTTCTAACACAGGCTATTCTATGATTGTATGATAGAAATTATACTAACAGTGTCTTTATTAAAGGAGATCAACTGAGAATGACTTTTTTTTGTTTGTTTTGTTTTGTTTTCCTTTTTAAAATGTTCCTACTTTCATTATCTGAGTATTTGGATTCCTATTTTCAAAGGAGTATGAATGCAAAGTTATAATCTACATTCTGAATTGCATTAAGTTTATTAGTTTATTGAAAAATCTCATTTGTTAGTCAAATCTCATAAGTTACAATTGATCTTTACTAAAATAACTGGTAACTTGGCAAGTAGATATTTGACAAAATTCTTTGAGAAGCATGAAATACAATTTTTCCAGCTGTAGTGAAAACATATAAGTTGAATACACATATGAACAAGATATAATTTTTGATAATATTTGAACACAGGATTATTCTGACTGCAACAATAGTCTCATGTCTCATGTCATTACTAAAACTGTCTACAGAGTAAAATTATTGGTCAAACACAAAGGAGCTTTTAGGAAGTGTCTGCTTGAGTAATTATCCATGTGTTTCTCTTGTACACTACATTATTTTAGCTATGGAGCACCTCTTTAATCTAAAAATTTGGAAGGAAATATTTGCAAAGTGATAACATTTCCATATCTTTCATCCCAAACACATAAGAACATGTCATACTAATCTAAAATGATTATAATATAAATAAAGCAATTACAGCTGGATTTTGTTTAATAGAAACTGGAATGTCTCTTTTTAAGTCAGTTTATTCCTCCTAAGTACCCTGCTGTTTCAAAATGGGAAGTCATTCCTTCAAATTCAAGACAATGAAAGTTTAAAAGTCCAGTCCAGGCGTGAGTGAGAAGATAAAAAAGTTTTAAGAACTGGCTTTTTGCTGCAGATGAGAGTAGATAGTGCTGAGATAGTTAAGTTGAAAATGTATATGTATATATATTTATACATATACACACACACTCTTTTTTGAAATTCAGAATGTTGCCTTTTCTGCATGCACACACTCAAGAGTTATCTCAATTTCAAAACTGGCAAGTCCAGTTTCAGCATTTTTCTGAATAGAAAAGCGAACTCCAGCTACTGACTCACAATCAAAGCAGTATCTTTCCCAGCAGGGTGGTTAGCCGTGGAAATGTGACCTTAATCTAGGCAGTTTTGCCTATTGTCGTGGTGATTGCAGTCTGTGAGTGTGAGATGCTGCTGCCTCTTTTGTAATGAGTCTTTTGACACACTTGATAATGAAAGCTGCTGTAGTGTTCAGCAGCCGCTGGCAGAGGGCTAATGCCACAAAAAACTTTCAAATGAGGAAAAGCACAAAACACTAAAATAAGTGGTTGTGTGGGAAAACCAGGTTGGTCAATATTGTGATACAACATTCCAAAGTGATAATTACAGTTTTTGGTGACAATATTCTGATAGATTAAAGACAAAGTTTTGGTAAAATGAAATTTGATCATTTAACTAAATGAAAGTATTTTTACATAGAGTAATGAATAATCCACAGTGTACTTCAATGAGGTGAAATTCAGGCTCTATCTATTTGATCAAGTTTGTGCTGTCCTTGTAAAATAGAAGGTTACTAAATTACAATATATTATAAACACATATGAACAACTCTTACATTAAGATTTACATTACTTATGTAGCTGTATATAGAGAAATAATCTGTTGGGAGTATTTTCAGAGCACAGTCATTCAATGTTAATGTAACTTCATCCTCAAATTGCAATCCAAGAACAGACAAAAATAAGTATCAGAGGAATTTATACTTAATTTTCTAAGACAAAAAATATCAAAGCCAATTTTTGCAGTTGAATTTTGAGGCAGAATGTGTCAGATTTGAGAAATGTCTTTCCTCAGTCTGGGGATGAAGCAGGTTTCTATCCCAGATCTCAGTAAGAGGGAGGATGCATTAGATCTGTGAGTAGAAAGTGGGAAACCATCACCATTGCTGTGTGTTGCAAAGCATAACTACCAAAGGATCAATTTCAGCAAGCACCAAGAGCTTCTGAGGAAGTAATAATAATACAAAGGTCTTAAAAATAAGACCAAAATATTTTTTTTTTTTTCAAAATGAATTTTCCAGCTATTCAGGTTTCAGTTATCTCTATTCAATACATATCAGCTCTCATTTCCTCTGACACTGATACTTCCCCGTTGGAACTGGATAGAAAAAGAAGGACGAGACCCAACATTGAAAAAGTTGAGAAAAGAACTCATTTGCTGTAGCTTACCATCACAGTAGGTTTTTAATAGTGAGCACTGAAATAGTTTTATGGGGCTTTCAGACAATGATTAGATCTACTGTTCCTACCGGTGTTTTTACAGCTGAAAAAATATTGTGGAAAATCAATGTATTTTAAGATACTGAATAACTCCAGGAGTTATTATATATACACTAATATATAATACACTAATGCCTTACAACTGCAACAAAAAAAATAACCTATTAATTTAAGGAGAAGATTAGCGACTGTCCTGATTTGGGGCAAATGTGCATATCCTTTAGTCTATTTTGTAGTACAACAGAATAAAAGTTTACAACCCTTCAAGTTTTATTTTTATCAGAGCCCCAAATAAAATATTGTGATATTCTGATGGTTTGAATCAGAAGACAGATAGTATCCATTGCTGAAAGTCAGCAAATGATCTACCAGATGCTTGGGATCTGCAACTACAGATCCCAGCCATGATTTTAGAGTAAAGAATTAAAATCTTTTCTCTTCAACAGCAAAGAAATGCCTCATTAGTGCCATAAAGGAAAAACTGAAGGCACATCACTACTACATATAGAACTCTACATTTCTCATTAGCTCAAGTCATTAATAGTTTTAGGAAGGAATGAATTGCCAGTCTGGTAGATATGCTTTTTATGTCCACAGAACATTGTGATGTGTTTTGTTTGCAAATGTTCTGCCCATTTTTCTTCTATCCTTGGCTTCCCCTGAATTCGCTAAAAAAAAGATTTTTTTTTTTTTTTCTCCAAGTGATATTGAGTCCTAACTTAGAAAAAGGAAGACTTTTCAACAGAACAAAATCATCTGTTCCTATGGTTATGTTTTGCTTCATTTATGAAAACCATTACCTACTCTTGTGGTTTAACCCAGAAGGAAGCTGAGCACCACATAACTGATCTCTCACTCCCCCTCCACAGAATGGTGGAGAGGATCAGAAAAAAGGTTAAACTCATAGGATGAGCTAAAGATGGTTTAATAGGATAGAAAATCAGAAAAGGAAGATAATAATAATAATAATAAAAATAATAATATACAAAACAAGTGATGCACAGTGTAATTGCTCACCACCCACTGACTGTGCCCTGCCAGTCCCCAAGCAGAGGCTGTGACTGCCCATGGCCAACTCCCCCCAGTTTTATTGTTCAGCATGATGTCCCTGAAAAAAGAATTTTTTTTCACATATCTCACAGCTCACCCAGGGATAGGTATCGTGTGGTTACTGCATTGTTTATTTCTGCTTCTTCCTCCTCCTGTTTCTATGATGGCCCTGCTTCAGTGTAGACTGCCTCATCCACTTCCTCTTGCCCCTCATTAGTGGAAGTTTCTTCCCTAACTAGATAAGCTGACTTTTGTATCCACTGTTTTGGCTTCTATGTAAGGGTGACTGATACTGGCATGGGTGGGTTTCTTGGTTCATCTGCAGTGCCTTTTATGGGGGTTGGAGAGGCCACAGTTCCTGTTACAAGAGTTGGATCAGATCCAGAGGCATTTTCTTCTTGAAGGTGCTGAAAACTGTTCAATAGTGTTTGATAGATGCAGGCCAGACTCCAGCACAGTGAGGTGAGCTGTAAATCTCTGTCATTGCCAGGATCAGGACATATCTTTTTAAAACATTCTCTCAACATTTTAGGATTCTGCATTTGTTCAGAGGTGAATTACAAAACCATCAGTGGTGACAATCATGATAGATATCTCCCACACACATTGACACTCATAAACATCCTCCCTCAGGACAAGGAGGTGATCATTCCCCTCTACGCTGCTCTGGTGAGGCTGCACCTCGAGTGTTCAGCTTTGGGCCCCTCAGTACAAGAAAGACATCGAGGCCCTGGAGCATGTCCAGAGAAAGGCCACAAAGCTAGTGAAAAATCTGGAAGTCCTGTGAGGAGCAGCTGAGGGAACTGTTTTTTTTTTTTTTATTATTATTTGTTTGTTTGTTTGTTTTTAGTCTGAAAAGAGGAGGCTCAGGGGAGACCTTATTGCTCTCTACAGGTACCTGAAAGGAAGTTGTGAGGAGCTGGGTGTCAGCCTCTTCTTGCAGATAACTAGAACTAGAGGGAATGACCTCAAGTTGCACCGGGGGAACGTCAGGTTGGAAATTAGGAGACATTTCTTCTCAGAAAGAGTAGTTAGGCATTGGAATGGGTTGCCCAGGAAGGTGGTGGCATCGCCATTCCTGGGGATTTTGAAGGAAATGTTGGACTTGATTCTTAGGGACATGGCTTAGTGGGTGACATTGGTAGTAGGGAGATGGTTGGATGAAAATATCTTGGAGGGTTTTTCCAACCCTAATGATTCTATGACTGAATGATTCTAAAATTCCTACCAATATTTGGCCCTTTTCACTTTTGTTGCAGCTGCCTTTTTCTGTCCTGCATGAATGCCTCAAAACTCTAGTTCAGTATATCTTTCCAAAGTGATATCTCTAAAGCAGTTCCCATTCTGTCACAGCTACCTTGAATCCTTTTCCTTGACTTTTGACCATTTACCCAGTAAAACTAAATTAGGAAATCAAGCCAAGGGGCCTCATAAGTCCCAGAAGGTGATCCTTTAGCAACCTTATTGAATTTAATTAGTATTTATACAATACTTTGCTATCATCTTCTATAGGAATTTGTCTGTGTTCTTCCCCATGACTTCTAAGTGTTAGATAGACGTAATGAGTCTATAATTGACTCAGCTGTAAAAGGAAAGAGGAAGAAAACAGAATATGCTTCTATCCTACTTATGTCTTCTTCATTCTTCTTCAATCAGTTCCCCGCAGTTGCACTGAATTTTTATATTTAGAAATAAAAGGTCAACACCTCCAAACATTAGCTAGTTTAGCAAAGCTGAGGTCATAGGTGAATACCATCCTAATTTAGTTCAGCACAAAGGAAACTGCTGTTCAGCAGTTTTCTTCCCACTGGAAAATATTAGTATTACTAAGAGAAATATGTAGAACACACAGAAGGAAAGTAGATGAAAAATCTTTAACTAGCCAAATACAAATAGAACTGAGACTATGGAAAAAAAAAAGTCTTGAAGATACAAACTCAAACAAACAAACATACAAACAAAACCCAGTATAGATTAAGACTAACAAATTCTTTTTGTTTGGAAGGAATACAAGCTTGATTATAAAACCTTTATTCTCCTTGTTGGATCCATTTTAACATGCTTTGCAGACATTAAAATTCAAGGTTTAACCAGTGAAAGAACGCTGAAGATGACATTGTACTCAGAGGAGCAACAGTGATTTTTAGAAAGGGCATAAAAGCCAGAGACTCTTCCATGTTTTTTTTTTAAAGGGGAAAAAAAAAAAAAAAAAAAAAAAAAAAAGGAAATGGCAATAATTTCCTATAGGGATCACAGAATGCTCAGTGTGGCATCCATGATGTTTTAAAAATATTAAATTAAATGCAGAACATCTGCTGTGTCAAGAAAATTTATCAGTGTGAAGTTCCATTATGATTATGTGTATTCAGCTCTTTCTCTGGATATCACAATTCCTCTTCCTCATTATCTTGAAAGCCAGAAAAACTGCCATTAGGAAACAAACAAAAAAAAAATACTGTATTCAAGCCATCCATCTGGGTGCTACAATAATGAAATTGCTTTCTGGTTTGAAATTGAATTCTGGTTTGACTGTTTCCCATGTCCTGTTGCACGAAGACTAAACGGGGGCTGTAAACTCTCAGAGGCCATGCTTATTTCTGAATAACTCACCTACATGTGAGTTCATCCATTTGCTAACAGTTTTCCCCAGTCTGAGGGGGGAAATGCTTGCTTATGTCTTTCAGTGGAAGACTCATTTGTTGGCAGTACACAGCTGAAACAAGGATTATAACAGGCATGTATATGCACAGATAAAATAAAAGACAAAGGATTACAAGGTTTTATGGAAATACACCGTAGTTCTGTACTGTCATACTAAGGTTCTCTCATCTAACAAAGATTCTGATTTCCCATATGGGAAACATATTAAAAAGAAATGATGTTTCTTTCTCTATTTGATTCTCTAAAGTTATGGATTGTTTGATGCAATGGGGGAGAGAGAGAGAGAGAGAGAGAGAGAAAGAGAGAAAGAAAGAAAGAATTAAAGAAAGAAAGAAAGAAAGAAAGAAAGAAAGAAAGGAAGGAAGGAAGGAAGAAAGAAAGGAAGAAAGAAAGTCCTCACTGAGCACACTAAAATCAAGAATTTCAAAACTTCCATAACCACAGACAGAAGCTTATTAATATTTTTTTTATTTTTATTTTTTAATTGAACTTCTTCACTGAAATAGAATTCAAAACCCATGCTGTGGCTATGCAATATTGTTCACTGCAAGAAACTATTTTGTTCTGTCTCAGAGGCAATACATTTTTGTTTTTAATTTTATTCTGACTATATACAACACTTTTTTGTGTCCTTAAAATGTCTTTTAAAGAGATTGATTTCAATGCATCTCTACTAAATCCAGCTACAAAGACTTAATTCTCTCCCTTATGCAACAAGACAACATTTACATTTTATTTTGGTAGCTCATATGTGAAATAGGCAAGGATGGACATAGCATCTAAACACATGCATGAAGATATACTATATTTATTTCATATCTTCAGTGTAGCTTTAATTATATAATTTTAAAGTTTTATTACTAGCTTCAGATCGCTCTTTAGCCTCAAGTGCTATTACCAGATTTATATCTACAGTAAATTAGATTCATGTAAATGCATCCTTTTCCTCTGAGAAAAAACAGTGAAAGGTATACAAACATTTTAGTCTTTTTTATGAGCATAACCCAAGGTTTAACACAGATATAGGCATGACTCTGTGTGTCTTTGCTTTCTTTTTACATTTACGATGGACATGAGGAAATCAGGAGGTAGGTTTGACTCCTGTTCCCACCATGAACAACAGGGATCCTGAAGGAAAACCAAAAACCATAAGCCTGCAGAAGTTTATCAGCATGGTCTGGTATCTCAATGTGAATGTTATTTATTACACATTTTCACTTTTTTTTTTTTTTTTTTTTTTTAAAAAAAAATGACGTAAGGGAAAATAATGTCATAATTATTTTGGCTTTACTCATTGTTCTGCTTGTTTCCCCAGTTCTTTAAACATTAGTGTACTCAGATAATCTCTTGTCATATTAAGTACATTTATAACATGGCAAATTTACGTCCAAACCTCATCACAAAATCATTATCCTTTCCAAGACCTTATTTCAAATGCACCGAGTTTGACCAAGTCACCAATCAACTTAGAATAATAGAATCATAGAATGGAAGGGAACTTAAAGATCATCTAGTTCCAACCCTGCTGCCATGGGCACAGACACCTTCCACTAGACCAGGCTGCTCAAAGCCCCATCCAACCTGGCCATGAACGTTCTAGGGATGGAACCACCACAGCTTCTCTGGGCAGACTGTTCCAGTGCCTGACCAATCCCTGCATAAATAATTGCTCCCTTATATCTAAGGTAAACCTACCCTTTTTTAGTTTAAAGCCATTACTCCTTGTTCTATCACTACACTCCCTGACAAAGAGTCTCTCTCCAGCTGTCCTGTAGGCCCCCTTTAGGTACTGGAAAGCGGCTATAAGGTCTCCCTGGAGCCTCCTCTTTTCCAGGCTGAACAAGCCCAGCTCCCTCAGTGTGTCTTCACAGAAGAGCTCAAGCTCTGTGATCATTTTTGTGGACCTTTTTGTGACATCATCTTTTTTCTTCCCCTTTCCTGACAGGCGGACCCCATAAGCCCTCTTCAGCCCAGGTTCCTCAAATTAGACTGGCCCTTTCAATTCCCTTCCCTTTGACTGGCAGGACTGATGAAAAGACTGCCTGCACTCCTGAGTCCCTTACAGCTGCTCCCAGGGCTCAGTAATTCCTCCTGACACTCCTCAGACTGCTCGGGGATGCATCATAGAGTCATTAAGATTGGAAAAGACCTCCAAGATCATCTGTTCTTACCATCCACTTACCAGTAATATTACCCACTAAAACATGTTCCTAAGTACCACATCCAACTTTTCCTCAAACACCGCCAGGTACAGCGGGGAATGATCACCTCTCTGGTGCTGCTGGCTATACTATTCCTGATACAAACTAGGATGCTGTTGGCCTTCTTGTCCACCTGGACACACTACAGGCTCATGTTCAGGTGAGCATTGATTAACATCCCCAGATCCTTTTCCTCTGCACAGCTTTCCAGCCACTCTGCCGCAAACCTGTAGCATTGCATGGGCTTGTTGTGGTCAAAGTACGGGACCAAGCACCTGGTTTTGTTCCCATTGACCTCTGCCCATTGACCCAGCCTGTCCGGGTTCCTCTGTAGGGCCTTCCTACCTTCCAGCAGGTCAACACTTCCCCCCAGCTTGGTGTCATCCGCAGACTTACTGAGGGTGCACTCAACTCCCTCATCCAAGTCATCAATACAGATATTAAAGAGGATGAGCCCCAACAACCACCCCTGGGGAACACCACTGGTGACAGGTCACCAGCTGGATTTCAATCCATTCACCACTACTCTCTGGGCCCGGCCGTCCAGCCAGTTTTTAACCCAGCAAAGAGTGTAACTATCCAGGCCATGGGCTGCCAGCTTCTCCAGGAAAATACTGTGGCAGACTGTGTCAAAGGCCTTGCTGGAGTCTGGTTAGACTATGTCAACAGGCTTTCCCTCATCCATCAGGTGGGTCACCTGGTCATAGAAGGAGATGAGGTTGGTCAGCCAGGACCTGCCTTTCATGAACCCATGCTAGCTGGACCTGATCCCCTTGTTGTCCTGCATATATTGTGTGATTGTACTCAAAATATCTTGTTCCATAATCTTCCCTAGCTCTGATGTCAGTCTGACAGGCCTTTAATGCCCTAGATCCTCCTTATGACCCTTCTTATAGATGGGAGTCACATTAGCAATTCTCCAGTCATCTAGGACATCTTTGGTTTACCATGACTGCTGATAGATGATGGAAAATAGCTTGACAGTCACATCTGCCAGCTCCCTGAGCACCCTTGGGTGGATCCCATTTGGCCCCATGGACTTATGACCATCTAGGTGGAGCAGCAGGTCTATAACAGTTTCCCCCTGAATTGCAGGGTGTGTATTCTGCTCCCACGTCCCAGATCTCTAGGTCTGGAGGCTGAGTACCCCAAGGATAACTGGTCTTATCATCACTGGTGCCCATGTAAAACAGCAGCAGCAGATAATAGTCTTTAGGCCTTGACAAGAGCCCCCAGTAAGCAGCAGACTCCCCTCAAGTGCGGATCAGGTCAGTGGATGGGCATCTCTGTACCTCTCAGAAGGGAGTCTCCTCCTACTACTACCCATTGCCTTTTCTTAGTTGGACTGGTTGTTATGCAGGGAGCAGACCGGGCTGTCTTACCCAGCTCCACACCCTGCCATGAGTATTTCCTTTTCCATCGGCATAGGAATGAAGCAGTTTTGGGGAAAGGCTCTTCCTCCTGCTGGTCCTTATCCTTGCCATCTTCCTTCCTCTCGTGTTATTGGACCCCCGCCCTTCCGTGAGTGCTGGTGAGGGAGTTTCAGGATGTTTGGTCATGGGCACACACTTCCTGTTTTAAAACTGTGCAGCCAAGCATTATTGTGCCCTGGAGTTTCACCATTAGCAATAAACTCTGCAACAGTTGATATGAATTATAAAAAACAAAATACCATTATTTCTCCCACTGGGTGGATTACAATGTATCCTCACCATATCTTCAGCTGACCTTTGCCCTGTTTCAGCTCTTCCCTGTCATTTATGATGGGGATTGTGAGGAGCAATGGACTCAGCCATTCATTGGGATTGTAAAACCACAAACAACATACAGGGAACATATTCCTGAGTGGGAAAAATATCTCTCAAGGTTGTCTATATTTAATTTCAAATTTTTGCACAGAATCAGGCCACCCTGAACAAAGACCAAAGGGCTAAATACACTAAAACAACTAAGAATTTATCCTTTCAATTTTCTAAGTGGCCTCTATATCCTATATTAAGAAGAAAAGACTGAAATATTCAGGTAAATCCCTTATATCCTCTGGAAGAGTAAAGAATATTCTGCTCTAGAGACGCTGTTGGGTAAAGAAAAGGAAAGGAGATTTGTTTCTGCAACAGTAGGAACAGAACTGTGTTGGAAAAAAACTATGTAAGAGAGAAATCCACAAGTGCAATCTGAGATATGTGATATTTTTTCAGGCAAGGGAATCTCAATTCTGCTGTATCTGCCCATGTAGATGTAAAGCCTTCCCTTGCTTTGATAGTCCCTTCTCACATTCAGGTGGACATTGCTTTGCTCATTAAAGCAGAAATTCTTATGACCCATGGTGGTTTGAGGATAAATTGTTGTCTGTTAAAATATAGCAGCAAATTTCTTAGTGATTGAGTATTTATTTATTTATTTATGGAAAATGTTTTATCAAAGCTGTTCTTCAGAGAGGCATGAGTTAAAAAGAGTTGAACCTTTTTTTTGATTTTGGTATACCTGATTTTGACATTTCTTCTTTTTCAAGAAGTTTTATAAATAATTTTAACTTTCAATCTTTGGGAAAGTATATATTAAAAGTTAAATTTATTTACTGATTGCTTTGTTAGTCCACACAAGTATTCTAAAATCCCTAAGTCTTTTTCAGACACAGAAATGATGTCCCACAAATAATTGTTGCTCTTGCCTTTCCTCCTGGCTGCCAGCTAATAACCCAAAGAATAACTTAACTATTGCAACTACCCTATTTATAATTCATTATTATGAACAGAGGCTCTTTTACATTATAGTAAGTATATAGGCTTAATTAGATTGTTCATAAAAAATGTGTTTAAAGCCTGCTGAACGCTTAAAATTAGTGTTTCTACTGACCTCAGTGGACTTTGAAAAAAACCTGATGTGGTGCCTGGGGAACAAAAATGTCACTGCTTTGATATATCTACCTCCTGTGGTAGCTGAAAGATCAAGGGCAGATATGACCAGCTATTTTTGGAGTGAGTGAGCCTTACTTTGAAGAGGTGGAGGGCTACAGAATTTTTCGTCAGATATATGCAATTACCTTGCAGTTGTAGCTTCCCTCCTTGCAGCCAGATAGCCCAGCAGAAAATCTAGTCAACACACTATGTCTTCATGTGTAAGGTTAAAGTTTTATTGCTGTGATTCTGTATGACAGGCTGCTGGAGGTTAAGCACCATGATTTTGCCAATTCACTTAGCAACAGCTGCGAGAACTATATAAACTACTCTAGTCCTTTTACTGTCTGGCCAAATAACTAAGCCAGGGTGATTCATATTATGTGTACTTATTACATTGTTTACATAATAACCAGCCAAGAACTCCAATAATGAGGAGAAACTGGATTTCATCCATATGGCATTTATTCTACTCTGCTTACTTAAGATGGAAGCGTTAACAAGAATTTCAGCAAACATGGCTGCCATATTTTCTTAATCTGAAGCCTTGATAAATATAAATTAAGGACTTTCTTAGCCTTTGATTAATGGTAAATTAATAAGCCCAGCTAATAGAAACTTTTTCTGGATATTCTCAAAATACATGCAATTTTAATTAGCAGCACTGGAAAGAATACCAATCCCACTGGTGCTGTATATTTAAAACAAAACAAAAACAAACAAAAAACACAAACCAACAAAAATAAGAAAACAACAACAACAACAACAAAAATACTGTTTCAAGGCAACAGACTAATATTGTTTGACCTCCAAGATCATTAAACTCAGATCTTCAGATGGAGATTCCTATTAAAATTTCATAGAACTACTGAAAAACTGGGAGAAGGGGTAAATGTGATGGAAATGGAAATGGATTGGAAATGGAAATGGAATGGAAAAATGTGTGCTTTGGATATACAAGATTTAAAACACAAAGATTTCAGGAAGAATTTTTGTAAAAAAAAAAAAAAAAAAAAGAATTATATGGTGAGGAACATAACAGAAATAATATTTTATTGACATTGCTTTTGCATGCTTTAGGTTGATATTTTCTTTTTATGCATTTCATCAGTATTAAAAGCTAATATGAAGTAACTGCACTAAACAGAAATCATCTTTTGCTTGTTATCATAAGACCTCCCAGTGCAATTGTCTGTGGCCCATCCAAGTTTTACAGTTCAGCCAGTGCTACTCTATGCATTATTCAGACTTGAAGATTAAGCTACCTCTTCTAAATACTGACTTTATATTAAATGTAGTCATTTCAAAATTGAGTTAGAAAGAAAAGGTAATTCTGGGTTTGGTGCATAAAAGGAGATGATTACCATTCTTGTTGGTTTACCACCAATTTCAACATCATCAGAGCTGACAGTTAGAAAAGGTAATATTTGGTATAGAATTATAGCAAAATGTCTGGAAAGGACAATAAGCAGTGACTGAATTCATATTTAGTTTCAGAGTAAGGTTTTATTATGTCTGGGCAATTCCAGGCAGATTTTTGTCCCACTTATTTTAAGATAATGCTACAATTTTTTCAGCCTTCTAAGAAAATGTATTTATTTTTTGCTGCTACCTTCATTTTGAACATAGTTTTCCTGCTTTCTAGCCTGCAGCTTTACTTTGTGATTTCAGGTTCATTAGTTCTTATCCTCTCTGCAGCAGATGTGGGAAAGCAGTAATTCCTTTTTATTTGTTGGCCTTTATTACATTGGTGAAAGGTGAACTTAAAGTCAGATTTCTTATCAGATAAAGTGTTGTTAAGAGTTAAGTGTGTCAGATAAAGTTTTTAAGTGTTAAGGCATGCAAGTAAGTGACAAGGCTCTGATTTGAGCAGCAGGAAATCCACGTCTGGAAAGACCCCAAGTCTGAACAGTCTGAGCTTGTTATTGGGTAAAGGACTTTGTTTCAGGCATGAATGTTAATTGGACTTAAAGCCCATGATGATATTTGCTAGATGCATTGGTATGAATACTGGTGTGTTTGTGGTTGATATGGATATAGGTGTGTTTGTGTATTTGGAGAGTCACAGCATGTATGTTCTGCTGGCCAGGGAGGGTGAATTCTACAGCTTACAGAGTCACCTCGGTGCAGAAATTTCAAAACATGCATCAGTCCCAGCCTTCAATAAAAAGGGGCTTGTGATAGGAAGAAAAGGAAGATGCACCAGTCACTGTAATATAGAGTAAATGCAGTGAAGTTACAGTGAGAGTGGCAAATTAAGAAGGGTACAAGGAAAAGTGGCATACAATGTTTTTGAATTTTTGTGTTGTTTTAGAGGGAAAAATTAGATAAGGTATATATCAGAACTGAGGTACTTCTAGCCACCATGTTCATTAGGAAACATCCTTCTGTCAGCTACTGGGGCCTCAAATTGAAGACATTTTATGAATATCTATGGGAAAGGCATGGACGACTGTCATCCAGGACAACAGAAAAAATATCCAGTTTTTGCTGTGTCTGGAGATAAAATCATAGCATTATTAAGGTTGGAAAACACCTCCAAGATCATCTGGCCCAACCATCACCCTACTATCAATGTCACCCACTAAGCCACGTCCCTAATTACAATGTCCAACCTTTCCTTAAACACCCCCAGGGATGGTGACTCTGCCATCTCCCTGGGCAAGTGTTCCAACGCCTAACTACTCTCTGAGAGGAAATTTCTCCTAATTTCCAATCTGAAATACTGGAATAGGATGATACAATATACTGGAATAGGATGAAAAGATCATTTTCATTTCTTTTCTTCAGTAGAAGCCGCATAAAAACAACACTAATTGAAAGTGTCTTCAAGGAGGCCTTTTCTTGTGACTTTTTTCTTATGACTGAAGGATTCCCAAAAGCATCTGAAAGTCGCATGGTTGTTTGAAGAGCATGCCCACACTGAATTTCCTACATTTGCTTGTTAACATATGAAAGGTCCTTTATGAGATTACTTTGTCAAAACAGATCAGTAAGAAAATAGAAATCCTATTAAACTTTGAAATCACTAATATTGTTGTAGATCCTTAAAAGGTCAACAGGACAGATATGAAAAATGGCTCTGGGATGACCTCATTGATGCCTTTCAATACTTAAAGGGGTTTATTTATTTATTTTTTTTATTTTTATTTTTTAAAAAGGAGTAGGACTCTTTACTCTGGTAGATAATGCTAAGACTAGGGGGAACATTCTTAAACTAAAAGAGGATAGATTTAGACTAAACATTAGGATGAAATTCTTCATTGTAAGTGTATTGAGGCACTGGAGCAGGTTCTGAAAAGTAATTGTGGATGCCCTATCCCTGGAGGTGTTCAAGGCCATGTTGAATTGGGCCTTGGCCAACCTGATCTAGTGGGTGGCATCCCTGCATCCCTGACTGTGGCAGGGGGGTTGGAGTTAGATGATCTTTAAGGTCCCTTCCAACCCAGGCCATTCTATGATTCCATGATATTTCAATCAAAGAGGAATCATAAATGATTAATGTATCATACAATTAATGTAACATACAATGTACCATGCAAACTTAGGACCACATCAGTGACTTGTAATTGTAAACTTATATGATTTTCTGTCCAAAATAAGAATGACACTGGACTATAAATTGTCATTATGCCTTTCATAAGTGACATAGATCTTACAAGATGCTTGCTTATTGCATGGACTCTAAAACCTTTTAAGCGATAATAGTGACAATACTCTTTTACTCTGTCTCTACAGTCTTTGCTCCTCATGTTGCATTAACAGCCTGTGTTGGCCTACTTTCCAGTTTTACCCCAGATAAATTAAACAAAATATCATCTTTGTCTTCTTAAGTTAACTCCACAGACCTGGGACTCATGGTAGCTATATAGGCCAGTAAACATAATATTGTAGTGTCTTATAACAGGACACAGACTTACTGTTGATAAGCCAACAATACAGGAAGGATTCTGAGCTTGTCTAGGCCTTCCTGGAGACTTTTTTGAGCTTGTTCATCTGTAACAAGAGTTGTCTAATCACCAGGTCACCATTGCCTTGTTTTTCTTTACCTGACTTTACAAAAAATGTGTCGTGTGACACTCACTGTACTCAAACCTTGGAAACTCACTGTATTCAAGCCTTGGGAGCTGGCTAAAACTCTCTATTGATTAAATTCAGATGTAACATGGACCTGCACTTAAATAAAAAAAGTTATCGAAACTATAAAAGCATGTTAGAGACTCTAAGAATATGTAAAGACCAACACAGAAATCATCTCAAAAATCACTACTGCAAAGCAGCAGCAGCAAATATCAACACCAGCTTTCTCTTGGCAAGGGTCTCAGAGTGATAACAACTGACCATAATGCTCTCCAGCCCAGCCCCAGTCTGAAGCCATTGAGACTAGGACCCAGAGTAGCAGAGAAAGAGCAAGCATAATACCAGGACAAAGTTAAGAAATCTGTGTATACATGATCATTATACTTGATTGTACATACAATTTGACCGGTTAGTTTTAGCATCACTGTAACTGTACTAGTGGCAATTCTCTTATTTGACTTTAGACCAGGAATAAATTCTTAGCTTTGTATATAAGGTTTGTTTCTTTTGTCCTGAGAAAGACTATAGGTGTAAGAAACTTGTGGGAATTCAAGCAGCCCATTCCCTAACTTGGATGCAATAAATTGGTAGCACTGGACCTTATGAACTTGGCCTCCAAACCCACCTGCACCTGCTAGATGGGTTTAGACAAGTCAATTCTATTTCTCTGTGCCTCATTATTTTTCATCAAAATGAGGGGACAGAGACTGACATCTATTGAAGGAAAACACTGAAAAAGAACAAAGTAGCATAAATCAGCCTCACATTGGCATAAAATTTAATAATAAATTTTAGGACTTTTTTCCCCCCTTTGTTTTTTTTCAAGTCCAAAAGTTCAAAGGTTATCAGATTATGTCTCCATAACTACTCAAATTTTGTACTTGCTGTTGAGAGCAAATTGGTCTGTATCTATTTCTTCAACATATACAATTTGCTGATCTAGTAGTTCCTAAAGAAAATTTTTCTGAACAGTCAAATTTTCAAGGAAATGAGTAGAAACTATGTGCCAAATAATGCTAAGATAGGACCTATTTAAAAATGTTTTATTCATACATTTTACACTGTGATTAGCTACTACTCTATTCTGTCTCAATCTTTATTACTTATACTTTATAACACAAGAAAAAAAGATATGCACTTTTATGTAGTTGCAAACATGAAATGCAATTTCTAAAAAAAAAAAAAAAGTATCTGTCAATGCATAACTCTGGTCCTATTAGGTGTAACATCTGTACAGAATAGCCATTAACAGGAGGACTGATATGTTCCCAGATCTGCTGGGACACATTACTGGATTTCACTGTTTTCACACTACATAAAACATGCCTCATGGAAAGCATGTTTCTAGTCAATAAGTTCTACCATGAAAAAGACTAAGTGGACAGAAGCTCCAAGAGAGATATAATATATAAGCAGTGGCATTAAAACACAGATAACTTTGTGCTTTTGACTGTAAAATTCATTGATTCTATGCAGATTATTACATACCAGATATACATTGCTTCTGGTTTTGAGAAGCTAGAGTTCACATTTTCTTTTAAAATGTTTGTGTTACTTTTATATTTCTGTTTAAACATGCTCAAACTCTGACTAAATTATAAGAGCACTGATGAGGATATCACTAATATTAGCTTGACTTGAACTCAACAAACAAGCATTTTGTAGCAATGTGATGGCATAGACGAACATAATGAGTATTTAACATACATGTGTGAGTAATGTAACCACAAAAGGAACAAAGAAAGATGTATGTAGTTGCATGTAAGAGGCATCCAACAACAAAAACTTGTCACATCAGTCAGGTACAAGGGATTACAAACAGGTACTCCCAGGGTTACACAAAAGAGATGACAAACGAAAAAAAAAAAAAGAAACAAAAGTAACATCAGAAGAAGATGTGATGCTCCCATTTGTGAGGGGGGCATTTAACATATAAATACTAAACCCAAAGTAGAACAACAGAGAAAGAAAAAGATAATCCCATTTTGTTTTCAGTATTTCTCTCCAAACACTCTCTAGCCTGAGCACCTTGACCACCAACAATAAGAGCCAACAACGACCGCAGCCACCAACACTAACTGCATAGTATCAACTCCATGGATATGTGGAGACATTTAAGAACGTGAATGTCAAAAAGTAAGCCTTTGGTATACCTACTGATGATGATGACATGTAAGATTTATTGTTAACATTGAACATGCTGTTAATAAGCAAATGACTGACAACAATGAAAATAATCAGATAATATTGTAATAATAATGATATGAATGACATGATCACAGAACAGTTGAGGTTGGAAGAGACCTCCGGAAATCATCTATTCCGGGGGGGGGGGGGGGGGGGGGGGGGGGGGGGGGGGCCAGACAGGCTCACTTAGAACATGTTGCACAGGATTGCATCCCAGCAGGTTATGAATGTCTCCAGAAGAGACTCCAAGGAACAACCCATTCCAGTGCTCTGTCACCCTCAAAGTAAAGAAGTGCTTTCTCATAATGAGATGGAACTTCCTGAGTTTCATTTTGTGCCCTCTCGTGCCTCTTGCCCCATTGCTGGGCATCACTGAAGAGAATCTGGCCCCACTCTCCATTCAGATATTTATGCACATCGATAAGATCTTCTATCAGTCTTTTATTCAGGCTGAACATTGCTAGCTGTCTCAGCCTTTCTTCATAGGATAGGTGCTGCAGCCCTCTGATCATCTCTTGGCCCTCCTCTGGACCCACTTTAACAGACACACACAACCTTCTTTGTGCTGGGTACCTCAGACCTGGATGGGATGCCTCCAAGTAGAGCCTCACAAGAGCAGAGTACAGGGGGGACAATAACCTAACTCAGCCTGCTGGCCACTCCTCTATAGATGCACTAGGTCACAGTTGTCCTTCTTTGCCTCAAGGGCACAATGCTGGTTCAAGGTTAACCTGCTGTCCACCAGGTTAACTTTCTCCACAGAGCTGCTACCCAGCGGGTCAGCCCCCAACCTGTACTAGTGCATGGTGTTATTCCTCCCTTTGCGAAGGATCCTGCACTTACCTTTGCTGAACTTCATGAAATTCCTCACCACCCAACTCCAGACTGTCCAGGTCCTTCTGAAAGGCAGTACAGCCCTCTGAGGTATTAGCCACTCCTCTCAGTTTTGTGTCATCAACAAACTTCTGATGGTGCACATAATCCCAGCCTATGTAATTGATGAAGATATCAAACCGTACCAGTGCCAGGACAGACTACTGCGGGACACTACTCATCACCAACCTCTACCCAGACATAGATTAACCACCACCACTCTCTGGGTGCAGCCTTCAAGACAATTTCTTATACACTGAAAGGTCCACCCATATTCCTTCTGGCTTCAGTAGGAATAAAAGTCTCTTCCTGTGAGAAGTGGCTAGCTTCCATCACTCTTCTACAGTGCTATGATGCAGTGCAGAACCTTCTGAAAACTCTGCTACTGTACTTTCTCTATGAACACCCTGCCTATCCCTTACTCATCTTAGATGCTTGCAATCTGATGAACTGCCCTCGTTGACCTCCCTTACCTGACAACACAGCTCATAGACAACAGCACATCTTCTACAGAAGAGAAGACTGTCAGGCAAGGTCTCCCAAAGATGCCCCAAACACTCCCCACAGCCCAAAATCTGAAGAGCTGCATCTGCTGTCAGAGGGTCTCTCTGAGTCAAGACTGACTACATAACTGATGCAGTAACTCCAGCACCTACTGGGGAATAAGCTCTGCAGCACATCATGACCGTATCTGAGGAAGTATTCACTACTGGGATTGGAAACAAAGGCACCCTCTTGCATCCTCCTGCACAAACTGCTGCCTCTGTTCCCTGTGTTTTAAGAGCTGTGTGCTAAGCATGAATCTTAAACAGACCTCCTCCTAGCACTTACTCAGAGGGTGCTTGACCCACCCAATATAAAGGCCACCTGGATCAGTGGCCCCACCTCCCTCTGACCAGGGGACTACCAAGAGAGCTTGTTAACAGCAACCACACCTAGCCAGAGTTTCTCTAGGAGGAGTTAGGACCTCCTGTAATTGTCTTTGCCTAGTTCTTTTTTGCTGGCAACCATCACCTTTATGTCCTCAGGAGCACCAACAACTTTCAATGAGGTCCTCAAGTTCTTAGCAAAAAATCATTTTAACAAGTGTGGAAAATTGGCAGGTGTAATTTGCTCTCTCTTTTGTAATACAATCTGGCTAAGCTATAAAAAAGAAAGTATGACATTTACTGTGTCACTTGACTGAGTTACTAAAGCCAGTTAATTGACTTTGTAAATGTAAAGGAATACAACATTAAAGCCTTTAAAAGATAGTTAAAAAAGGCTAAAAACTCAGTTAAGAATATTAGTTTTTTCCTCAATGTGAACTTAAAAATATTTTTTAAAGTGAGTGACAAGACTAAAGTTGTTCTGGTGGTTGTAGTGTGGTGGTGTATGCCCTGCCATGGGAAAAAAATAAAAAATAAAAATAAAATAATAATAAAAAAAAGTCCAATGTGAGATTTGTCTTGAAATTTTCGTAATATGACTTTTTTAAAAAAGAAATATGTTGGAAATGAACAGTGTCTCATAAAAACAATTAAATTCCCTAGACCTAAAAACTTCTGACAGATTTTTTTTTTTTTTTTTCATCTGACATCATTTAGCGACTAAAGGGAACAAATTCCTACACATTCCTTCAGTTTGTATTCAAGCAAGCAATCTCCCATCTCCCACACATCAGTGAAAACACATAGGTGCAGAACCTTTACAGTCATTTTCAAAACAATTTACGGCAATCTCAGTTAATGCAAATAAATAAATAAATATTTTTTTTTTTTTTTTTTTAATTAATTACAGCCTAGTACCATAAAAAGGAGCTGACCTTTCTTGAAAATCTGGATCAAATTTTCCAAGACATCAAATATCCCCTTTAGATTTCTCAACAGTTGACTAGGTTAGAAAGTATTTTGCTTGGATTTAGGGAGCCCAGAGATAGCAGTTGTTTTGTGTTACTGGTACCTTGAAGCTAATTACTACATTGCAAGAAACAATAAAAGCAAATCTTTACAATTTCCCGCTAAGGTTCATGTAAACATGTTCCAAAACTTGAGCATGAAGAATTTTCAGTCTTACTCAATACCAAACCTGCCCCAGCAGTATTTTCAACAATGTTGTTAGTATTGATGCAGATTTGAAACTGCAGTTGATGCCTTCCTATAAAATGCATTCTTCTGCAATTGATAAACACATCTTAACTAATTTTGACTTAGGAATGTTGACTTTGACCTCACACACAGTTTGTGTGGAAACAGCTAGAGACCTGCTGCTCCACCTAAACACTCACAAGTCCGTGGGGCCAGATGGGATCCACTTGAGGGTGCCAAGGAAGTTGGTGGATGTGATTGCTGAGCTGCTTTCCATCATCTATCAATGGTCATGGTCATCTGGAGAGGTCCTGGATGACTGGAGACTTGCTAATGTGATACCCATCTATAAGAAGGGTCGTAAGGAGGATCCAGGGAACTACAGGCCTGTCAATCTGACCTCAGTGCCAGGAAAGGTGATGAAAAAGTTCATCATGAATGCAATCACACAATGTATTCAGGACAAGTGGGGGATCAGGCCCATTCAGCATGGGATCTGGGGGTGTTAATCAATGCTCACCTGAACATGAGCCAGCAGTGTGCCCAGGTGGCCAAGAAAGCCAACAACATCCTGGCCTGTATCAGAAATAGTGTAGCCAGCAGGACCAAGGAGGTGATTGTCCCCCTCTACTCTGCTCTGGTGAAGCCGCATCTTGAATACCATGTTCAGTTTTGGGCCCATCACTACAAGAAGAACATTGAGGCCCTGGAACATGTCCAGAGCAGGGCTGTGAAGCTGGTGAAGGGCCTGGAACTCAAGTCCTATGAAGAGCAGCTGTGGAAACTAGGGTTGTTTAGTCTGGAGAGGAGGAGGCTCAGAGGAGACCTTATTGCTCTCTCCAGCTATCTATAAAGAAGTTGTGGCAAGCTGGGGATCAGCCTCCTCTCACAAGTAACTAGTGATAGGACTAGAGGGAATGGCTACTAGTTGTGCCAGGGAAGGTTTAGGCTGGTAATGGGGAGACATTTCTTCTCAGAAGGAGTGGTCAGGCATCGGAATGGATTGCCCAGGGAGGTGGTGACGTCACCATCCCTGGGAGTGTTCGAGGAAAGATTGGACCTGGCACACAGGGATATGGTTTAGTGGGTGGCGTTGGTAAGGGTAATGGTTGGATGAAATGATCTTAGAGTTTTTTTTTTTTTCCAAACTTAATTATTCTATGATACTCAAAAGTGATTGTGTGGGCATAACAGTGGGTGGTATGTTAAACAGATAAGGGAAGAGTGGAAGGTCCCACTGTCCCCAAATTAGGAGGATGTCTAAGAAAACCAAGACAAGCAGTAGTTGCAGAATCAGCAAAAACAAAAATTCATAGGCGCCTTCAGTCACAAGAGGAGAACAAAAAAATAATAAATTTTGGGCAAATAAAATTATACATATGTGGTATAGTAACAAGCATCGAGTAAGTTGTGAACCTGTAGTAGTCAGCCAATGAGTGAACAGGGAAGGAATCAAGCATTGGGTGATAGGGGATATAAGGTTATGATTTGCTTTGGCTGTGCACTCCTGCTTGCAGAATGCCAACTATCACAATCATCAATAAAATGTTATTTCACTGAGATCTCCACCTGAGCCTGTGTTATTGGCTTCATATTTTTTCTCACACCTCCCCAAGAATTCAGCAACTGTTGTAGGTAATCCAGAAAGCTAAGACAGCCTCTCTAAAATCTTGTAATCAGGATACAATTTTCTGAGAATTAAAATCTGGTTCTCAGACACTCAAATTGCTGTCTTCATGGTCATTGCCTTGGCACATTGGGAGTAATAGGTTGTTTCACATCTGTTGAAACACTTACCTCAGGAACAGCAGTTTAACATCAGCATGTCATGTGTAAAGAACAAGCAGAGATTTCAAGGAAGATGCTGAAGTATTTCTAAATATTTCCTGTCCTACATTATGCAAAGAAAGGGCTGGAACTTGCAGAAGGTCAGAGAAACATTCCCAACTACAAAGAACAAGAAATTAAGCTTGCGGGCAAAGGGGATGGAGAAAACTCGGATAAGGAAATATATATGTATATGTATTCTAATGTCTGAATATTTTATTTTATTTTATTTTTACTATTGCTATAAATTTCCATATGGCTCATGATTTTATCAAGTCTTCAGAGAGCACACCAAATAAACCTCTTTGAAATTTTTGTGTTTCTGAAATGGCTGCATATACTTACTATTTCCCGTGAGTGATCTCTCAGTGTCTTAGCTGAGTCTTAACTTAAAAGAGCCTCAAATAATCATTCTGTATACTGGAAGTCCTTCAAGTTTGGGAGCTTAAAAAATCTTGTCATGCATCCCTCATTAATGCCTCTTTATTCCAATATGTTTCACCTTCATTCCTTCCAAACAATTCTCCAGCTGGGTCTTGAACTGCTTTCAACACTATATTTTTTGAGAAGATGAATGAATTCATTCTGTTGGTGAATTTATCCTCAAGTCAAATTTTCTGTAATTACCTTGTTAGTTATATATAAACAGAAAATATTTTTATACATGTTGTCCAGAATATATCATTTATTTGATGAGAGAAGTCTTAATTTTCTGCCAAGTTGTATTACACCTGTTTTTAAAACATTTTTCCACTTTCATTCTAACTAAAGTAATTCATATTGATAATGAAGAAAAAAAAAAATCATGAACAGGAAGAAGGACATTTTTCTGGACTTTTCCTGAAGTTTATTTACAAGGATTTGCAGCTGCTGCAATAAACATAAATTTCAAATGCATATACCTTTCTGTATAGAATTTCTAGTAAGTGTTTGGGGATATTTCTGAATACTCCTGAAAACAGTTACTCAGAAAATATCGAAGAAATTTGGAGGGCACAACTATGAGCTGATCATCATCATTTGTCCAGAAAACTGAATAAATTCTCGTATTTTTGTTTGTTTGTTTATTTCCACTAGCCTAATGATTCTTTCTTGTCCCCATCTTACTATTCCCTCCTTTATTTGTTTTAAATAATGCTGCTGTTTTTTCAGTTTCAATCAGCATGAACCTAACTGATGGAAAAAAAAAAAAAAATCCAAACCAAACACTCTCCCTCAAAACCCCCAAACCTTGCAAGTAATTGAATTGAAGGCTGTAATGAAAAACTCATACAAAGGAGGATAAGTAGGTGCTAGAGAAGTGAAATGCTTATCCCCAGTTAAAGGGAACATTGGTATTTTTCTTAGGAGGAGTAAGGGCTGAGCGGAGAAGGACTGCAATCCAAATGAAACATACTGTCGTGTCCTCCATGGAGGATGAATTTCCTAGGTGGAGAGATATCATGAAAAGCCATTGTTCCCTGAAAAAATAAATTCATTGCTAGGGAGCACTGCCACCTGTCTTCATCTACTTCAGGAAAGATTGGTCTCTCAAAATAAATTATTGTTTTGAACTAGTGTGATTTTTTTCCCATTTAAGGAAAGTGGTTTTATCCGAGACAATATTACCAAACTAGTAACTTTTTTTTTTTTTTTTTTCACTTAATGAACAGCTTTTTAATATTATATTACATCAAACTTTAAATGCAACACAATACTCTTTTAGTAATTAGTCCATGGTAGTGATACTTAGCATTTTAGCTAAAAAGTAAAAAAAATCAAAAAAGTTTAATTCTGATAATTAAAAAAAGATGTTTATTGCCAAACTGCACATTTTCTTTATTTTTTTTTCCTTCAAGGGACAGATGCTGTAGAATGATCTGAAGCTAAAAGAAATATGAATTTGTTCTCCCTTTCTTAATAACAAATCTTTGCACATATCTTGCAAGCCTACTGTTAAGTATATCTGAGAAAACTTTGATGAAGACTATTTATTTTTTTGATTCTTTGGATTAGTCAAAGAGGTATATGTTAGATAAATAGTACATAAAGAAAACCTATTTTATCACAAAATGAAACCCATAGATGATATATTCATAGTTCATTAAAATTTTTATCCTTGTCTTCCTTTTAGAGATAAAAAATTTCAGAAGATAAAAAATAAATAAATAAATAAAAATTCCAACTTATCTTCAGTAGCCAATAATTATATTCAAAAACCTTTAAAGTGTAATGCGAAATGAAGTGAAGTGAAAAATATTCTGATCTGGATGGAGTTTAAACAAACAAACAAACAAAAAGATATGACATTTTCTCATTTAGCACACCATAATGATAATGTTTAAATGACAGAACTAGGTGAACTCCGTTGATATAACAAGCTTTAGAACTGGAGCAGAGCTAAAATTGCAAGATTAGGTTATTTCTGAAGCAGTGTCCTGGCAAGAAAACATTTTGAACTCAATTTATTTCTCACTTAGAACAGACTTTTAAAATGATATCAATTGAATATGACGCTCTGATTTTTACAGGGATCTGTAGCCTTTTTCTCAGAGAAAGCATAACTGCTCACAAACTTGAAAGGCTCAAAAATTTAAATTGCAGCGACAAAATGATCCATAAGATCCTGGCATAATTATGTGGTAGACTAAGTAGACTAAGAAGACACTACTAAGAAACTAAGAAGAAACCTTTTTTTTTTTTTTTTTTTTTTTTTTTTTTTT
>NC_048900.1:13930036-13941125 GCF_011077185.1 Oxyura jamaicensis | reverse complement strand
TTTTTTTTTTTTTTTTTTTTTTTTTTGTGTGTGTGTGTGTGTAGATTAAGAAAATTTAGTATCAACCTGCAATCAATACATTTTACTTCATTTTATATCCTTCATTTCAAGATGTTGTATGCTGCAACTGAACTTATTTCAGTTTATGATATTTTAAAACATAAGTTTTGACATACTTAATAGGTAAAGCCTACTAAGAGAAAGTGGATCAAACTTTAAATTTTGTTATTTCTTGCTAGTGAACCTGAGAAGACTACATGAGAGAAATTTGATCAGCACTTTTGTACTGATCAAATAGCAGCAGCAGAGTTAGACACCCATAAATTAACTGTCCAAGCATATCAATATGTCAGAAAATAAGCACCACATTTCAACTCCCGTGTTTCATCGGTACCTCAGAACAGATAAAGGCACAAAAGTGATAATGAAAAATCTTCATAAGCAATAGTAAGGTGTTGTGTGAAATGTATTAACATGGAAGTCCCAGCTACTCGTATTTGGCAAAGCATTGCAAAATTTACTGGGACTCATACAAAACTTTTTTCTTATTATGTGAGATTTTCATAGCTTAATTCATCAATGAAAAGACAATTATGTTTTCAGCTTGAAATCAACAAAAAAAACAGTAATTGAAAGCTGTAAAATTGTATTATAAAAATTCTGAGACTATCAATAGCTTTCTGTAACACAAATATTTTGTTAGTCAGAAGATAAATATGCATCCATTTCAAGAACTCTGGAGAGTTCATTCATGCTGGAAATTAGCACATTGATCATGTCCTGAGATTTTCTATCAATTTTCTCCTCTCTACAAATACTTCCTGCAGGCATTCCTGAATTTTGCAGAAAGGAAATACTTTTTCTATAGCAATTCAATATGTACTAGTGACGGACACCTTGTAAGGTTCTAAACAGCCTCTGAGGATTTTGGAAACAAAAGGCTAACGGACTGTCTGTCTATATATTTATATATGTAAGCACGTAAGTTATTTGTGTATTTATGCACTAATATGTTTGGACACGTTTAAAAATGGTATTGCATTAATGTTCTAAAACAAAAATGAAAAAAAAATAGTAATAAACTTTTGTTACATTTAATAAAAGTTTCTGTGAAAACAGAACATGATTTACCCTTCAAGTCTTTGCTTGCAATAGTCTAGGAATAAAATACATGACCCAACACAGTCACTATCACAATGTTGATGGATAACTAACTAATCCCTGTGCTGTGGATGCTCCAGAAAGTGCTAACTAGCTGTTTACTCAATAATAATAATAATAATAATAATACCTAAAATGGCTGCAACTAAAAAAACATGGCTACAGAATGAGAGAGGAAAGGCATGAGATGAAGAGTGAGGGAAATGTCCAAGACTTTCTAAACCATTTCTCCTCTATAATATGACTTAATTGAGCAGCACTTTGTGCTATACAAATAACTTAGTTTGAAGCAGGATTATAAATATATTTATAGATATATATATAGACACTGTCACAGATGAAATTTTTACACAGGTCTGATGTATCAGCAATTTAAAATATATTAATTTATGGTAAATCACAGGGGTGTTTTTTTTTTTGTTTGTTTGTTTTTAGTAGCACTTAATCATTGGTTAATCATTAACCTACTTAACACAATAATTCAGTAGTGGTTGCTACAATCAAGACAGTGACTTTAAAGATTTGTAAATGGCAAAGTTTACAAGACTTACAGTAAGGTATTAGCGGTTTCTATACAGCAAGGTATTGGGGATTTATAAACTCAGTTGTGTGCTCAAGAATGTCTTTGTTGGTGAATTAATCACCCTTCTCTGTGACAGCATATTCAGCAGATGATCATGGAACCTCAAGAAGTCAGGCCTTCAGTGAATTACTCACTCTCCTCTACATTGGTGGATTCAGTGGACAGTCTTTGAACCTTGAGGAATCTTGCCCTGAGAGGCATCCCACCTCATGGAGACATCCCAGGTTACAGCCTGCTATGGTCCTGGATAGCTCAAAGGGACTCTTTGCTTAGGACCAGTATTTACAGGACATGACTGGATTTAGTCTGTATCTTTCCACCCTGGCCAGAATTCAGGTTGGGTAATTCAACAACCCTATGGTTCCAGTACATTCCAGATTGCCCAGTTCTGGTATACAGGAGTTTCTGCTGCACTGCCTAACCATTCGAATTCACTGCACTTGGAATAATGTCAAGCCTGAGGTAAGGCAGGGGATGTACCACCACCACTGCCAGACACACAGACGCACAAACACAGACACAGACATGTACATACACACACAACATATATATATTTGCAGAATAACAACTATATTTATTTTTAAGTTTGCTAAAATATAAATATGACTTGATAAATGCAATATATTAACACTACCCTCAGCCAGGAAAATATGCAAATACACATTTTCTCAAAAGTTAATTTGGAAACAAAACTGTGTTATAAAACTTAATGAAATTCTGATTTAAAGTATTTCAATAAATGTTTAGTATGAAACAGCAATTAAACAGTATGAATATATTTATATGAAAATGGGGGTTAAAGTCAAAGACCTGAAAATGTAAATAATTCTGAGATTTATAAGAAATAATAGATTTTCTTTTCTTTATAATGATTATTTTTAATACCCTCATTTGATGAGTTCCCCCATTACTTCATACATCTCCAATGAAATTTAAGAAAGGAGAATATCAGAGCAATACTGAAGATATACCTTGAATATACCCTGAAATACATTTTTAGGTACATTTAAATCAGTGATTTATTTTCTTGATAGAGTGCACTAGAAATACTGTGCCATTAATGATGGGGATGTTTTGGATGAAATGGATAATACCTAACAAGAAAAAGGTAGAAAAAATAATGTTAATACAATCTGACAGGCTTGAAAATTGTGCAGTTTTCTTACAGCAACCATTTTTATTAGTCATATCAATATGGTTATGTTTGCTGTTATTTACCATTTGATTTATGATTTAGCTGCTGGAGGGGATCAGTTAAGCTTATAACCATATAATAACAGCTAAGCACACAAGGTAAATGGTGAAAGGGAATTTTATTACATGAATTTCACTAGTAGGAACCAACTGGTCATGGAGAAGAAGTGTCATTTATCAAAATAAATCTCCTCAGGAAACTGGCTGCTCATGGCTTGGACTGGCGTATGCTTCGTTGGGTTAAGAGCTGGCTGGATGGCTGGGCCCAGAGAGCTGTGGTGAATGGAGTCAAATCCAGTTGGAGGCCGGTCACTAGTGGAGTCCCCCAGGGCTCGGTACTGGCACCAGTTCTCTTTAACATCTTCATCGATGATCTGGATGAGGGGATCGAGTGCGCCCTCAGCAAGTTTGCAGACGACACCAAGTTAGGTGCGTGTGTCGATCTGCTCGAGGGTAGGAAGGCTCTGCAGGAGGATCTGGATAGGCTGGACCAATGGGCCGAGGCCAACGGTATGAAGTTCAACAAGGCCAAGTGCTGGGTCGTGCACCTGGGGCACAACAACCCCAAACAAAGCTACAGGCTGGGAGATGTGTGGTTGGAAAGCTGCCTGGCAGAGAAGGACCTGGGAGTAGTGGTTGACAGTCGGCTGAATATGAGTCAGCAGTGTGCTCAGGTGGCCAAGAAGGCCAGCAGCATCCTGGCTTGCATTAGAAACAGCGTGGCCAGCAGGTCCAGGGAAGTGATTGTCCCCCTGTACTCGGCCCTGGTGAGGCCGCACCTCGAGTACTGTGTTCAGTTTTGGGCCCCTCACTACAAGGACATGGAGGTGCTCGAGCGAGTCCAGAGAAGGGCAACAAAGCTGGTGAAGGGTCTGGAGAACAAGTCTTACGAGGAGTGGCTGAGGGAGCTGGGACTGTTTAGCCTGGAGAAGAGGAGGCTCAGGGGTGACCTTATTGCACTCTACGGGTACCTGAAGGGAGGCTGTAGCGAGGTGGGGGTTGGTCTATTCTCCCACGTGCCTGGTGACAGGATGAGGGGGAATGGGTTAAAGTTGCACCAGGGGAGGTTTAGTTTGGATATTAGGAAGAACTTCTTTACTGAACGGGTTGTTAGTCACTGGAATAGGCTGCCCAGGGAAGTGGTTGAGTCACCATCCCTGGAGGTCTTTAAAAGATGTTTAGATGTAGAGCTTAGGGATATGGTTTAGTGGAGGACTTGTTAGTGTTAGGTGGGAGGTTGGACTCGGTGATCTTGGAGGTCTCTTCCAACCTAGACTATTCTGTGATTCTGTGATTCTGTGAAAATTGTAGGGAATATCTGTGGGAGAGCTAAGAAATAGACTCAGAATAGTAAGGTATCCATGATTAGCTTTGATCACAAGATTAGGAGTACCACTTTCTAGGACTGTCCCTTTGGTTGTGTGTTATTTGACAAAAAGTACCCTGGAAAAACTTTCAATGTGTTACAAGTTACTTTTTTTTTTTTTCTTTTTTTTTTTTCTTTTTTTTTTCTTAACGTATTAACTTAATTTCAAAAGACTCATATCTTCCAAAGCAAATCTGCTTTATTAGACTTCATATTATTGGGGTAATGAATGTACAGTATAGGCCAAATTAACAGATTCTGGTCAGCCTTATTTGGAAGTAGATGACCAGGACACCAGGGAATAATTAAAGTGTTTCTACTGGAATGCATACTTTTAATGTATTTTCTTTCGTGGCATCATTTTCTCTTCATAAACCAGATAGTAGAACATAAATTAGAAGTCAGGAGAAATTGCCACCGGATGGAGCTCTGAGGTCTAATTTTAACTACAGATCAGTGAAAAATGCTGAAGTTGTAAACAAATCTTTCCTTTCTGAGATCTATGAAATAAGTGCACAATGATAACTATCAACACCACTTCATTCCTAAGGCATCTTTCAATTCAATACCTGAAAGCACTTTATAATAAACCATGAAGAAATTACATACTGGATGTCAATAATAGAAGTTAGTCAGGTTGTACGTGGGGAGGTTAAGCAACTTCCCTGATGATTGTTCTGTTCATCAAGACTGTAGTAGGAGATATCAGGACTAGGTTCAATAAAACATTGTTATTTGGAAGGAAGGAAAACAAACAAACAAAGCCACAAAATCAAGCTAGCAAATATATATATATATAAAGTATTAAAGGAAATACTTAAAATGTATTCTTGATTTAGGCTTCTATCTTCAGAACCTTCTGTTTTTCTTCAGCTAATGTCAAAAACATGTTCACAACGTTCAGCTGGAAATCAAAGACACTATCAGCTAAAATCCTCAATGTTTTTGGATATTTTATAATGCCCAGCACTTTGGGCAAAGCCTGTTTTGGAACAACGGACATTTTTTATCATAACTGCAGCTAATTTTTGATGTGAAAATTAAGAAAAAGCCTCAAACAATTTTTGTTCTATTTTTTTTAAGCTGATTGTATAATTTACATTTTAAGTGTTCATTAGTGTGAAAAATGTCAGTACTGTAAAAAGAACAAATATGTTACTTTCATATATTTTTCCCCTTTTCTGATTATTAATCCTGAAAATACACAAATAGTATTCTCAATTAATACGTGAAAAAATTTATAATGTCACATCACATGCTGGTCGAACACCATTGCAGTTCATCTTAATTAGGCTTTTTCCACTGCCTGCAGACAAGAGTATCTGTAGTAGACTTTAAAATACTATCGCTACAGTTATATAGTTGCTAGTGTTTGAAATATTTTATGGAATGTTATTACTCACAATGCTATTGTGTACTCTGGAGTTGGATTACTGGAGTGGTTTCTACATGTTAAAAGTATTTTATTCAATGAATATTCATATTATAAAACAGTAATTCTCCAAAATACTTTTGTTATGCCAAGCAGTAATACATATTTTATTATAGGTTGCACAATCAAGATCCCAGAATTTGTTTATGATAATTAACAAATATCCATCTTCATCAAGTCTACCTAATCTACCTCTCTAATGGTCTGAGTATTATCACTGTGTTTAAGCCTACTGTGGACTGAGTAAGTGCTTGAGAGATTCATAAGGCTGTGGCAAAAGTGTAGTTCTGTGGAAAGTGCTACAATTTATACTTGGTCCTCCTGAGTAGCAAGCAAATCTGCATGTTGGACATTGATCTGGTTGTACCTTAGCCTCCTTTATAGTCACAATGGTACCCTGAGAATCAAATCTCACAGTGCACTGATCACTGATCTATGTGTTCCATAACATCCCACCCAGCTGATGTTTTTAATTATTTATTTTGTAATAAAAAGATGGGGAAAGAATACTATAATTTATCATGAAAATCATAAAATATGCTGCCATCCAGATGCTTTGTAGAAGAATGTTTCATTGCGTCCACCTCTCCCAGGCTTCTATTTTCAGCCTTCATAAGGACAATTCATTCTTCTTCTTTTTTTTTTTTTTCCTTTTTTTTTCCTTTTTTTTTCTTTTTCCAAAAGCTCTTTTTAATAAAATTAGAGGAGTGTATTATTTATTCACTGTGGTTGGTTAGAAATCCAATTTTCTATTCCATAGTAATATCTGAAAACCTATTATCATGAGTAAAGATGAAATAATAAACTCAGAATTTAGGTTTGAAACTGAAATCCCATGACGGTTTGTTTTAGAATTGTATTTCTTTTTCCCAAAGCCAACAAAGGTCATTTAATTTAGGTCAGCAGTAGCAAAGCCTCCAAGCATGTAAATTTCCTGGGCTTCAATTCAGGTTCCTAAATCAGATGTCTTCCTGAATATCAATTCTCACCTTATCTCTGTGGATCAAGATACAAACGGTAATCTTACTAACCAGAACATCTGAACCGTGAAGTCTTTGCACACCTCATAATCACAACAATTTAGTTCTTTAATTTAATAGAGACATTGTTTTAGAATGACTTAATTATTATTATTATTCTCAGTAAAAGAACTTCCCGCTTAATAAATCATATCATGCAGTTTGTATTTGGAAATATATTGCTTGTGCCAAAGAATAACCATACAAATAAAGTTACTAGTACTTTAATTTTAAGCCATCCCTTTCTGCACAGGATCCCAGAGCATTGCACTGTCTAGTACTTACTGCACACAGGTCTGCTGTCCGAGACCAGAATGTGTAAGATTGATTTTCTTACATAATTATGTTCAAGAGGTTTGAAAAGTTAGTATTGAGATAGTTCAAACAAAAGACATCGGGTTTAATTCAACAATTTTCCCTACCATATATTCTAAAAAGGCCCTGCATACACCTATTTGCATAACCCCATTTCTAAATGTCATGTTTGAATACAGTATTCTAAATTTACCATAAATTCATATCTAATCTAACTTGCTGAGATGTTTTAACCTTGTTCCTGTACTTTGAAACTCTGGAGTTCAGATATTCAGAATGACTACAAAGTCTTACCCAGCTGACTGCATTTTCTTTAAATTATATATATATATATATATATAGGTAGTAAAGTTGAATTTTAAAGAAATGTATGGATAACTATTTTAGAGAGTTTATGGAGAGGAAAGTGGTAAAAAAATAATTTCAATGAACCGCTACTCTTATTTAAAATTTTTCTTCATTTTGACTCGATCTCTTTTATAATTTCTATATAACAAAGTCCCTATTTCATGTTAAAATAGGAAAGATATGTCATGACTGACAATCACAGTGAATATCACAGTGAATATTTCATAGCTGATACAACATGCAAGAAGGAAATCGTCAGTGATTAGGACTTGTGTCTGAGAAGCATGACAATTTCTTCAGGGCACATTCTTGTCTCAGGCAAAGTTTCCTAGTGACCCTGCTTAGATAATTTTCATAACATATAAATGTATGATGACATACTGATTAAAAAAAAATAAAAAAATAAAAAAAATCCCAATGTGTGAAGACAACAGTATAATCATAGAATCATGGAATCATTTAGGTTGGAAAAAACTCTAAGGTCATCTAGTCCAGCCATTCACCTAGCACTGCCAAGTCCACCATTAAACAATGTCACAAAGCTCTACATTTACTCATTTTTTGAAGACTCCAGGGATGGTGACTCAGCTACTTCCCTAGGCAGCTTGTTCCAATACTTCACAACCCTTTCAGTGAAGAAATTTTTCATAATATCCAACCCAAACGTCCCCTGGTGCAACTTAAGGCAATTTTCTCTTGTCTTAGCACTTGGTGCTTGGTAGAAGAGACCAATTCCCACCTTGCTATAGCCTCCTTTAAGGTAATTGTAGAGAACAGTGAGATATCCTTAGATGTTAGGGATATGTTTGACTGTAGGTAGGTTCAAATTAAAGGAAGCTGTTTTAATTGCCATTCCTTAAACAAGTGACCCCAAAGATTTGTGAATTATTGAAGCCTGGTATCCTAGTGATCCAGCAATATGGTAAAAGGTATGAACATCCTCAACAAACTTTTAGTTTAAACTATTCAACTGTAAGGTGTATTGGGTGTATTTAGAATAGCATAGCATAGCATGGCATAGAATAGAACAGAATGGGAATAGTTAAGTTTATTTGGATGGGACCTACAAAAATAATTAAATCCAACATACTGACCACTCCAGGCCTAAACAAAAGATAAAGCAGGCTATTTAGAGCATTATCCAAAAGTGTCTTACACACTGACAGGCATGGGACATCAACCACTTCTCTAGGAAGCATGGTGCAGTGTTTGACTACCCTCATAGTAAAGAAACTTTTCCTAACATGCAGTCTGAACCTCCCGTGTTACAGCTTTGTGCCGTTCTTTTAGGTCCTGTCACTAGTTACCAGGGAGAAGAGATTGGCACTTCCCTCTCTGCTTCATCTCTTCATTATGTTGTAGAGAGCAATGAGGTCACCTCTCTGCCTCCTCCTCTCGAAACTAGACAAACCCAGTGTCCACAGCTTCCTTGCCTCATAGGACATGGCTTCCAGCCCTTTTGCCAGCTTTGTTGCCCTCCTCCGGATGCTTTTCAAGTATCCTGACATCTGTTTTATTTTGTGGAGCCCAGAACTACATATAATATTCAAGGTGAGGCCATACCAATGTTAAATATGACAGAATCATCACTTCTGACTGTCTGGCTATGCTGAGTTTAATGCACCCCAAAATGTAGCTTGCCTTCTTGGCTGCAATGGCACACTGCTGACCCACATTGAACCTACCATTAACCAGCACCCTCAGATCCCTTTCTGCTGAGCCATTCTCCAGCTTCTTGTCTCCCAGTCTGTACCTGTATCCAGCATTACTCCATCCCAGGTGCCATGAAGTTCACCCACGAAGGCACCCCGTGAAATTCATCCTTTGTTGAACTTCAAGTCATTGGTGATTGTTCAATGCTCCAGTATACGTAGAGCCCTCTGCAAGGACCTCTCGTCCCTACAGAGAGTAAACAGCACCTCCCAGTTTAGTATCATCAGCAAAATCGATAAGGATACATTCCACTTCTGCATCCACATAAAATCAATTGATAACAATACTGTAGTGAGAAAGACTGAAATATGGGTAAACTTGATTATATGGAAATCATATCAGAGACATATTTTCACAGGTTAAATGAAGCAAGGCTATTGGAAATCATTCACAATCAGATATTTTCCTGAAATAACTTTAAAATATCCAGATAAAGAGGGAAAAAAAAGAAGGGAAAAAAAAAAAAAAAAAAAGTAATTCTCATCTTTCCAAGCCCTATAAACCTTCAAAGTATGAAAATAGCTCCTGATAGAGATGTGGGTTTTGGGGAGTCAAAATAAAGATGGATGGTTGATTTGTTTGTATTGAGATTTTTTTTTTTTTTCATTTTCTGTTTAGTCTCTTCTATTATTTATATTATAATATGTGATTATTCTATCTTTAATCTGAGCAAGCAATTTTTTATCCATTGAATAAATCCTGTTTTCCTTATCCTGAATATGTCGGTGGCTACTATTTGTATTATGTCTCAAATCTAACTTCATCAGGGGGCATCAGAAGACTGGCACACAGCATCATTCATCCACCTTTCAGACAGTGGACACTTGGAATTACATATGAATGTTGCTATAAAGCGAATTTGCTCTGCTGGCCAACTTCACATCATTGGTACACAATATGACAGTTTGCAAAACGCTACTTAGCTATATTCTGTAGAACCTGCTATAAAAGAAGAAGCTGATTGCTATCCAAACCAGTTAATGTCCAAAAGAAACAGATCATTATATCTTTTGAGAAGTCTTTGCTTTTCTCAAAGGACATTTGTAGAGGGTTGTTTGTGAAGCTTGTCCCTAATAGACATTTGCTGCTCACTTAAGTATTGAAAGAAACTCATATATGTTTATGGATCTTCTGAGTTCTTCCTTCTCAAAGAACCAGATATGCCTACAGGCAAACTCTTTGATTGAGCTATGTAACACTGAATCCAGATACACACAGACACACAAAAAAGGCCCCAAACTAACAAACAAACCAATAAAACAGCTTGTGTAGCTGATGTAGCCACTGGCAGGACACAGCTGGAGTTTATTATTTGTGTATTCATAAAACAACTTCGCCCTCAAATGTTCTTATTTTGATGTAGTGTTTTTGTGTTTCACAGTGTCAGCATTGATTGAAGCTGATTGACTTCACTCCTGCTGTAGGATATATAAAAAAAGAAAGAAAAAAAAAAAAAAAAAAAAAAAGTCTTCTGAAGATTCTATGTGAGGCTATGGCTGAGGATATTTGGCAGATGGAAGGATTCTGGCTGGAACATCATAAGGCAAAATGATTAATAAATGATGGATTCTGCAGGAGGCCAATTTATTTCTGAATTCCCTCTGTACTGCATGGTGCCTATGTAACACTCCATTCTCACCCCGATAAGAAGTCAAGCAGAAAACAGCAAACAAACTTTACACTGTGGCTTTATGATTTCCAAAAATATCAAGTGTTTGAGCAGATTATTTAATAAGAGATTTCTGGGACAACAAAAGGCTTTCTGAAGTACATGACTACATGTTCAGTACATACTTCATGTTCAGGGAAGGAACAATGACAGACTAGCTTTAGAAAGTCTATTACATCACATCTGATATAAAGCAGATGTGGAGTCTGGAAAGAGTTATAAAAAAATGGTCCTTGCCGTTTGAAGAGAAGAGAAGAGAAGAGAAGAGAAGAGAAGAGAAGAGAAGAGA
>NC_048900.1:13897911-13930026 GCF_011077185.1 Oxyura jamaicensis | reverse complement strand
GAAGAGAAGAGAAGAGAAGAGAAGAGAAGAGAAGAGAAGAGAAGAGAAGAGATTGTTTCTTGAGAGAATTCATATCTTCAATGAGCATAGCTGTGTGATATTTTTATCTAACGGACAAGAAAGAAAAGAAGCAGATGACAGTAACCTGAAATGAAAGGTAGGGACTGAAAGCAGAAAATGGAGGGGAACAGCACTTGCCCTGGGTGTACACAGTGAAGTTTTCATGTGCAGTCTTGCCAGAGATAATCTCAAAAGGGGGAAAAATATTCACTAAGCACAGGTTTAGGTCAGATTTAGCTGTACTACATATGTTGTTTTCTTTGCTTCAATTCAGTTTGCCTTCTTCCTTTTGGCATAGTAGCCCATATTTGTTTGATGATCAGGAAATTTTCTATGGATGGCCTCAGGAGGAAAACTACATTTACTGTATAAGACGTGGGAAGAAATAAAGGAAAATTACTTGCTGTTCTATTGAATTTGAAATGGAAAATGTGTGGACAAGAACAAAAAGAAAGAATAATGTTTGCCTGGAAAAAGGTGGGAGCAACCGAGGATTGAATAAGCAACCTGAATCCTGAAATATATGGAGAGAAGGTGTCAAGAGGATGGAACCAGTCTCTATTCAGTTGTGCCCAGCAATAGGATGAGAGGCAATCGGCACAAACTGAAGCACAGGGAGTTCCAGCTGGATACCATGCTGCGTAAAGTGCTCGACGTGATTCTGCCTGGCAGGGGGTTGCACTAGATGATCTTCAAAGGTCCCTTCCAACCTCATCTATTCAGTGATTCTATGATCTTTATCTGTAACCCTGAGATATAGAACTATATATTTCTATATATTTCTATAGAAATATATAGATATTTATATCATTATATATATATAGATTATATAGATTATATAGAGATTATAGATTATATATAGATTATATAGATAATTATATTTACAGATAAAGTAAACTTATACAGATAAAGTAACTTATATTATAAATTTATTACAGTTTTAGTTCCCTGTTTAGCAAGGATTCCAGTCCTGGCTCTGATATGCCCCAACTAAATAACCTTGTCACAGATTGCTGAGTCTGTAGAAAAATGAGTAAAGAAAAACTACAGGGCCAGTAGGGATTGTTGAAGCGAGCAATATTCAATATTCAAGAGAGAAATCACCAGTGCAGAAGGGCATAAAATGCTCATGGGAAAAACAGGTAGGCTAGTTGGAGAATGGGAGTTGTCTAGGTCTCAGCTGAAATCCTTGATGCTGGCCATGCTGATGGAACTCATAGAATGAGTGCTGCAGTGCTACAGCTCAGTAGCACTGTGGACTTGCTAGGGAGATATAGGGCACAATTCATCCCCTCCTGACTCATGCGTGTCTGACCAGCAAAAAGTCTCCGGGGCTTTGTCCTGAGCAGTGAGAATGCACATGCCCAGCCTAATAGTTCCCTAAGTCCCAGCTATTATTTGTGTGTGAGGCAATAGATAATTTTATTCCTTGAATTTGCCTGTCCTATTTGCAAAGTTTCTTCACACCTAGCTAATGATGCCTGAGCAAGCTAAGCTAAATGAGGGGCTGTAAAAATCAGAAGATTTGAGGAACTTACTCCAAAAGTTCCAGTTGCTAGATTACTTGATAAAGATACATGATTCACATTCCTTTTCATTCTTGAGTCCTTATATCCTACCCCTACCCCAAAAGAAAAAAAATTGTAGTGATACTGAACTTTTGAAAAGCATTATTACTAGGCATAACATTGCTATTTTCTTCTCTGTATGATGAACAGTGGCTTTTCATTAAAAAGAAAGACCAAAGAAAATTAAAACTTATTGTATTTCTTTGTTTGAAACATAAAAACAGCCTGACTTTGAATTCAGAGAAGCAATTTTAGTCAGTTTAATTTAATCTTTTAAAGTCTGTTTGTTTGTTTGTTTGTTTTTCCTTTCTCTAATTAAAAACAAAATAATCTGATTAGACAAATTTGCCATTCATTTGTTTAGCAACAAATCATCTGCCCACGAGTCAAATAGTTGGTAAAGAGGAGAATTTCTTATGTAGTTAAACTACCCAGGAACAGAGTTATTTCTAGTATCTAGTACCTAGTGTAGTAGAGAGAAACCTCTTCTTGTCTATAGTGAATGAACAACTCCTTGAATTTTACAACTACTGTTATTGCTACCTTGCTCCTCTGCCCTGAAGTAGAAGACAAAGCAGTGGTGCTTATCCTGTGATATTTGATTGTATGTGGAACTCAGATCCAAATGCCAGCAGGAGTAGGTTAGGTGTATTTAGATACACTCAATAGCTAGAAAAACTTAGAATACTTAAAATATACAGATATTTTTTCCACTAATAGTATTTTTTTTTTTTCCAAAAACAGTATTCTTTTTTCCTGACCTTCCAGGTCTTAGATGTACGCAAGTCGTTGGGCCCAAATGGGATCTACCTGAGGGTACTGAGAAAGCAGGAGGAAGAACTGGCCAAGTCACTTTCCATCATTTATCAGCAATCCTGGCTATCAGGGGAGGTCCCAGTCGACTGGCAGCTAGCAAAAGTGATGCGCATCTACAAGAAGGGCCGAAAGGTAGACCCAGGAAACTATAGGCCTGCTTGTTTGACTTCAGTGCTAGGGAAGCTCATGGAGCAAATTATCTTCAGTGGCACTTACCTGGCACTTGCAGGACAACCAGGCGACCAGGCCCAGTCAGCATGGGTTTATGAAAGGCAGGTCCTGCTTGATGAACCTGATCGCCTTCTATGATATGCTTAGTGGATGAGGGAAAGACTGTGGATGTGGTCTACCTTGATTTCAGTAAGACTTTTGACACTACTTCCCACAGCATTCTCCTGAAGACACTGGTTGCTCATGGCTTACACTGGCGTACACTTCATTGGGTTAAAAACTGTCTGGATAGCTGGGTCCAAAGAGTCATGGTGAATGGAGTTCTTTCCAGTTGGAGGCCAGAAACAAGTGGAGTCCCCCAGGGCTCAGTACTACGGCCAGTTCTCTTTAACATCATTATCGATGATCTGGATGAGGGGATCAAGTACACCCTCAGTAAGTCTGCAGATGACACCAAGTTAGGTGCATGTGTCAATCTGCCTGAGGATAGGAAGGCTCTGCAGGAGGATCTGGATAGGCTGAACCGATGGGCTGAGGCCAACGGTATGAAGTTCAACAAGGCCAAGTGCCGGGTCGTGCACCGGGGGCACAACAACCCCCGGCAGCGCTACAGGTTGGGAGGCGAGTGGTTAGAAAGCTGCCTGGCAGAGAAGTATTGTTTGATAGTTGGCTGAAAATGAGCCAGCAGTGTGCTCAGGTGGCCAAGAAGGCCAATGGTATCCTGGCTTGTATAAGAAACAGTGTGGCCAGCAGGACTAGGGAAGTGATTGTCCCCCTGTACTCAGCTCTGGTGAGGCCGCACCTCAAGTACTGTGTTCAGTTTTGCGCCCCTCACTACAAGAAGGACATGGAGGTGCTCGAGTGAGTCCAGAGAAGGGCAACAAAGCTGGTGAGCTGTCTGGAGAACAAGTCTTACGAGGAGCGGCTGAGGGAGCTGGGACTGTTCAGCCTGGAGAAGAGGAGGTTCAGGAGCGACCTTATTGCACTCTATAGATGCCTTAAAGGAGGCTGTAGTGAGCTGGGGGTTGGTCTATTCTCCCACGTGCCTGGTGACAGGATGAGGGGGAATAGGTGAAAGTTGCACCAAGGGAGGTTTAGTTTGGATATTAGGAAAAACTTCTTTACTGAAAGGGTTGTTAGCCATTGGAACAGGCTGCCCAGGGAAGTGGTTGAGTCACCATCCCTGGAGGTCTTTAAAAGATGTTTAGATATAGAGCTTAGTGATATGGTTTAGTGGAGGACTTGTCAGTGTTAGGTCAGAGGTTGGACTAGGTGACCTTGGAGGTCTCTTCCAACCTAGATGATTCTGTGATTCTGTGATCTACAGCTTCATAAACTGTTGATCAGGTTATGAAATACCACAGTCATCTTGAAGTTTGGGTTGAATATTAAGAATTTTTGTCATTAGATCTCAGCCGAGAAAAAGGTATGGTACATTTCATGAGGAAAGGTAGGATATCTGAGGTCATGTACAGGAAAGTTTTCCTTTTCTTTTGGGATAATGATCAGTGTGGGGCCACATTGCTGCAGGCTCTCAAAGTCAGTTTCTCTGTGCTTTTTTCTTGAAAATAGTTTATTGCAACTTCAAAGCAAATTAAAGTTCTTTGTTTCTACAAAAGAGAGAGGTCAATCTGTCTAGCACTCCTAAATGCAACTGCCTTATTACTGTTTCAGTGCTTGTGTTCAATATCTAAATGAAACAAGGATGGAAAAAAAAAAAAAAAAAAAAAAAAAAAAAAAAGAGAGAGAGAGAGAGAGGGAAAGCCAGAAAATCTTCTCCAGCTCCTAGAAAACAGAAAAAAAAAAATAAATAATGTACTAATAAAAAGAACTTTCTGGCAACAGAGTTATACAGTTATACACAGAATATATTCATCAATGTTACACAAACTGAATGAGACTGTTAAAAGGGGCAACACTGTATGAATAAACATAGGTGTTTCTACTTGGCATTAGTTCATTAGTCTGTCAGAAAGATATGATATATATTCCTCAGTAACTCTTCCGTAACAACATAAGATGGACAACAGGTTTCTGCTATAAATGTTGGAAAGATGAGACAGGGAAAAATGGGAATACATTGATTAGCAAAACTGAAAGCTGTTCACATCTGGAAACTTTGCAAAACAAGACTGTAACTGTGCCTTATCATTTATTTCACTATGCTCTCCTGGATGTCACACAGAGAAGAAAAAATTATGAAGGGACTCTATTAGTGAAAAAAGCACATAAGTGAAATTTCATTTATACCATGGGTTGTCAGTAGCTTGATGTAAAATTCAAATAATGCAAGACCGTTGCAATGTATGAATGGAAAGGTCTTTTCCCAGAAACCTGAGGATCCCTTTGAAAACATTGGTTTAAGCTGTCCTATTATCAAAAACTTTACTTTTCAGTATTTCCGTATGATGACTATAAGAATGTAGGTCAAGCTAGGTCAAGCGAATATCAGTACCTTTGTTCTAGGAAACAAGGGCTGGTGTTTAGTATTTCTGAATAGTCAGTAGTGCTCCTAGGGGATAATTTTTCCTTGGGCATGTGGTCCACACCAATGTCTGAACATGCCATTAAAGATTCTTATCATTTCTTCATATAAAATATTAAATGGAGTCCATGCCTATACTTTTCTATGAATGTGCTATTTTATCAACACTTTTTGACAGTTTCAACAAATTGTGCTCTCCCTATGTGCAATTCTGGGATTCTGGTTTAGAAGCTCAAAACAGAATAGTTCTAAATATCCTTTATTTAATCCCTCCCCCCCCCCCCCGAAATGATGAAATATAAGGCACAAGTGTCAATATTCCTCTCTCTTTTCCAAATTCAGGCACTGTTTGTTATACACTTTTGAAGGATGTGAAGATTCATAAACCAGAAGTATCACTGGTTAATTACAAGAAGTGGAAGGATGATTACATGGTGGAAGCAGGATGCTTTTGATGTTTTATGAATCAGTGTCTCACATCATGAAGTTCATGAGGGGTAGGTCCTGTTTGACTAACTTGATTTCCTTTTATGATAAGATCACCATCTAGTTGACCAAGGGAAGTCAGCTGATGTAATCCTTTTGGATTTCAGTAAAGCTTTTGACATGGTTTCCCATAGGAACCTACTGGACAAAATATCCAGCATACAGCTAGATTAAAAAAAATCATACGATGGGTGAACAATTAGCTGACAGGTAGGGCTCAAAGGGTTATGGTAAATGGGGATACATCAGGCTGGCGGCCAGTCACCAGTGGGGTCCTCCACGGCTCCATTTGAGGGCCAGTTCTTTTCAATGTTTTCACAAGTGATTTGGATGTAGCACTAGAAGGTGTTTTGAGTAAATTTGCTGATGATACTAAACTGGGAGGAGTTGCTCACTGTTGAGGGTGGAAAGCCCTTGCAGAGACATCTGGACAAATTGGTGAGCTGGGCAATCACCAACTGCATGTAGTTTAACAAGAGCAAGTGCCAGGTCCTGCACATGAGACAGGGCAACCCTGGCTGGGTTGTACAGACTGGGCAACGAGACACTGGACAGCAACCCCACAGAGAGGGATCCGGGTGTTTTGGTTGATAGAAAGCTGAATATGAGCCAGCAGTGTGCCCTTGCAGTCAGGAGGGTCAACCGTATCCAGGGGTGCACCAAGCATGGCATTGGTAGTCGGTTGAGGGAAGTGATTGCCCACTCTACTCTGTGCTGGTGCAGCCTCACCTCGAGTACTGTGTGCAGTTCTGGGCGCCACAGCCCAAAAAGGACATGAAACTATTGGAGAGTGTCCAGAGAAGGGCAACAAAGATGGTGAAGGGCCTAGAGGGGAAGATGTATGAGGAGTAGTTGAGGTCACTTGGCCTGTTAAGCCTGGAAAAGAGGAGGGTGAGGGGAGACCTCATCATGCTCTACAGCTTCCTCACAAGGGGGAGTGGAGGAGAAGGCACCGATCTACTCTCTTTAGTAACCAGTGATAGGACCCGAGGGAATGGTGTCAAGCTGAGACAGGGGAGGTTCAGGTTGGATATCAAGAAGAGGTTCTTCACCTCTTCTTCAGAGGTAGTTGCACACTGGAACAGGCTACCCAGGGACGTAGTCATGCCACCAAGCTTGTTGGAGTTTAAGAAGTGTTTGGACTATGCTCTCAGTCATATGGTCTGAATTTCTGGGTAGAGCTGTGTGGAGCCAGTAGCTGGATCCTTGTTGGTCCCTTCCAACTTGGGATATTCTATGACTCTATGATATCATATTTATATAAGATCAACAAATAACAGATCTTGAAACCCTATGCACAGAAAAAAAAAAAAAAAAAGGATTATAAACAGGAACATAGAAGCTATTTTAATGAAACAGACTGATAGTCTGGCAATGAACTGCACCTGATGAATTGGACGAAAGTCAAAAGAGAAAGAGAAAAAAAACAAAAGGACATAAATCTAATGTCATCATTTTTGCAATAACTTCTTAATTTTTTTCTGTCATTGAATAGTTGTACTTAGAAGGCTATCATATATCTTGAACCTCAATAATTATCTTCTTCTCTCTTGAGACAGAGCTGACAATGTTCATATCTGAGGAACAGTGCAATATGTTAGAAATCTAAGCTTGGTTAACATTCCTTTAGGAAACCTTGTGCTTTAATGTGCTGCAAATATTGCCCAGGGGTCATGTCCCACAGGAGAAGACTGATTAGTGCTGCACTATAACACTTGAGCTATCTGATATTTATACTAGTTTAGCAAGGGCAGTTATACTATTTACTAACAGGCACTGTGTAATTACCTGAGGCCAAAACATGAGACAAATTTAATACATACAGCACCAGATATTTTGCAGCTCAAACAATTACAGCAGATTTTTTTTTTTTTTTAATTAAAAAAGGTTTCAAAATATTTCACAATATTAAAGTATCCTCATCTAGAAGTTCATTTAAAAAGGAAAGGCAGACGTACACAGAAGTTAGAAGCTAAGACTGGAATTTTAATAGGAATTCAGCACTACAGAGCTCTGTAGAGGACCCAGAAGAGTCGTCGTAAGATGGCAGAGGAGAATACAAGCAAGCACCTTTCACTAGTGGAAACCTTAACCACTGTCACAGAAGTCTTCCTATGCCTTTTGCTTCATAAACTCTTTAAATAGACTCCCTAATAAAATTCCAGAGGATTATGAAATTCTGATGGAATAACTAAAGGTGAACCACTGCTCTTGTGGGGATGAGCTTAACAACAAAGCCTACTAAAAGACAAACTCTTGAGAAACATTTTCTTCCAGTTTGTGGATGTAGTTATATTAGTGGCAAATTTTTGAAAGACCAGTGGACTTGGATTTAATTAAGTATTCCATGAAGCACAGTAGAACAGCAGTGTAGTGCACAGTGTGAAATATAATTGTTAAAGTAAATGTTAGTGACTTAAATAGCTACAGTTAAATGTTTAATTCAAATAAATATTCATATATTTCTTTTATTTACACAGTCCACGGTTTTCTATTTCCATTATTCTTTACAAGTATGATATTGAACATATGGCAGCTTGGCTTTAGTCAGAAAACATGGGGCGTGTAGGGTGTGTGTGTGGGATGGAGTTGAGAAAAAAAAATAGACTTGATTCTAAATCTAACATGATTTCCAACTGTAGCGTAATGACCTTGAGTGAGGTTTAAGACATATCCCAGAGCAAGCCATAGTTGTTAATCTGTGTGAGTGTATTCAGCACAAAGCAGACGCATCTTGCAATTGTAGTTCTCCTTCTTGCTCCTAGGCTGTAGTAAATTTACACTGACACACATCAGCACAAGGATAATCAATAGTACAGCCAGTGCTGTATACTGGCTCAGGTAGTCTGGGTAGTGAGCATCCTGCAGGACAGCATCCTGCAAATATAGGACAGATGAAGTTTATTGTCATAGTGTGATCATATTTTGAAGCTCCCTCCTGTAACATTGTTAAATCACATAGGGATGTTACTAACTCCTGCACAAACAAACATGGCATTACTAAAGAGTAATGCAAAATGCAAGTCTGAATCCCAGCTCTGGAATATGACCAGGACCTTACAACATGTTGCTAAGAAGATAACACTTGCTGTAGATTACACTAGCCACTTCATCTTTATTCAGTTTTTCCATCATAACAGTTTTACTGACTTTCATTTTGTCACCACTGGTGCCTGTGTAATGCTACTTCATATCTGTGCTGCTCTGCATTCCACCATCTATCAATTATATAACACCACTTTTCCCCTCATTCAAATAAAGTGATTCAGGCTACTCTCTGAACACCAAAACTATCCTGCTGTTGAGGGGAAACAAGCATTTGAAATCTTTTCAAAACCATACTCCTGCTTCTTTCAGTTCAAAGACAGAATCTGCCTAGGTATCTGTAAGTGTTGCTTCATCTTGAAAATGTCTTTATATGGACAACCGGGCTTTGAGTCTCCATCTGCTACTTCTTATTTTACTCTAATGCAAGCCTGCATCAAAGACACTGAGGCCTAGTGACAGGCAATGTAACCTGAGTCTTTCACAACACTGATGCCAAAAAAATGTCATGACATTGCCGATGACCAGCCTGCTATTCAATCTTTTGGACAGCAAAGGTGTATATTTTGAAAGGATCCTTCACAAGCTGCAAGCTTTCTTTCTGTTTTACTTTTCCCTCTCCCACACATTCCTAACAGCAAACCAAGCCCTCCATGATTGTCTTGCTGTTTTTTTTTTTTTTTTTTTTTTTAGGTACATCTCACTATTCACCAAATTTTCAGCAATAAAGATTTTGATAAAACAAAATTCAAGACTTAGATACACAACCAACCTGCCCCTCAAGTTGTAGCAGATTGAATCCAGAACTTTGCTAGACCTTTATGTTCTGAAAATTTGGTTGAATTCAGTTAAGCCTAAACTAGATTAAATCTCATTAGAATCAGACACATTATCATACAATTTTCATTTCCTTAGGAGACAAAAAATGATTCATCATATACCCAGCTCTTTTGTTTTAAGTGAGTTCATGCCCATTAATCGATGATACCAGATATCTGACATGAATTGTGAATGACATGCTTTGACTGAATAATGCTCATGCAAAGAATATTCAATCTAAACAAGACTGCTAATGGACCATTCCTAAAGGATTAACACAGTCGTACTGAATTAAGCATATATTATTCAATATATTGATTTCAGAGCCTATATTAACAATGTAGAGACAAGTGTGTGTATAAATGAAAACTCCTTGAAATATGTTTCCTTTTAAGCTACAATGCATGTTTTATTTGAGTGGATTTCTAAAATATCTGAAAATAGACTGGAAAGTGATTAAATATTAAGTATCAATTTCCTTTGTATTATATGGGAAATATTGCTTTCTTAAAGAAAGACAACTTGGCACCAGAAAGCTAAACTCTATGCAGACTTCCAATTCACATTTTTTAATTATGGAAGAAGGAGGATGGAACAAAAAAAGACAGACAACATATGGATGCAAGAGTGGCAATGTTTCAGGAGGAGAAACACATTAAACGTTAGTAATATTTGTGGTGGTTCCATATATACTGGTAATTTTTTAGCCTGATTTTCTAAGGAAATTGAATGTTTACAAATATTTGCTTGTCTGGATCTCATAGAACTCTTAACCTTTCTATCTAATTTCATTCATGTTTGCCAGAAAGACGAACAACTCAAAGACATTTTCAAATAATGAAAAGTTTATAAAAATATACTGCTTTGTAGTCTCAACACAGCATATGATCTGCACAATACCATGGGAAGCCATAGATTTTTTTTTTTTTTTTTTTTAACCTATCCTTACATTTAGGTCCTGACTCTTCAGTTACCTGAAAGAAGCAGAAGTGTGTGTCTACCCAAAGTTAATGACATTGTAAGCCTTTTTCAGAAATAAGTATTTGTATCCATTTTTGCAGAGTGGTTCCCAGTTGGGAAAACATTACTGCTAATCCAGTCAGTTGTAGACAGGTGAATTGTTTTGGAGGTGGGAGGGCTGTGTTTTAATTTTAATTGGAGTCATAAGTTTTCATCAATCCTGTATGGGGTGGCAGAAGCAACACCACTAGCCCTGAATAAGTTTTCAAGCTTGGGCAGCCCTGGTAGCTGATTTAATCTTTTCCTATTGGTAGCCACTCAAATACCTGAGAGAAAAGAGATGGGAACAGCAATCACATTAAGTAGTGACTTGTTTGCAAAATATCACAAGTCAAGTCAAGTTTTGCCAAAACACTTTCATACTTTCCACAATCTCTTCCTGCCAATTTTTGTTGGTCCCTGTGACAGTTAAATTGCAATTTGATTAATGACTCCATTCCAGTGCTTGGAGTATGTCGTATATTACTAACTCACTACAGAAAAGCAGGTAATTAAACAAATACAGTAGAGCAGTGCAAACTACTTTTCAAAGTTGTTAATGTCATAAAAATGTAACATGAATAAATATGACAGAATGAGGGGCTTCTAAAAATATCTCCTTCAATTTGATGGGTACTTTCTTCTGCATTTTTCTTCCTCATTAGAACAAGACAGCCAGATCTTTGCTAAATTTACAAAGGAGCATGAAGTGTATGTTAAATGTTAATCTAGTCTAAATTATGAAGTAGGTCTTAAAAGTGGAACTTCATGTTCACCTTCAGGTTACTGGTCAGAAAGCAGAGCAAAATCAGCTGAAACAACTTGTTTTAATTGGATTTGTCTTTCACCCCTATACCCGGGTCAGCAACTGATTTGCACATCAGGACTGCTAGAGACCTCCACCAGTTTCCTCTGGTTTTGCCCTGCCCAGGCGTAGTTCACCGTCTTTCAGGTCTTAGCAACATAAGGGCAATGAAGCTGGTGAGGGGTCTGGAGAACAAGTCTTATGAGGAGTTGGGCTTGTTTAGCCTGAAGAAGAGAAGGCTCAGGGGCGACCTTATCGCTCTCTGTAGGTACCTTAAAGAAGGCTGTAGCAAGGTGGGGATTGGTCTATTCTCCCACATGACCACTGATAGGACAAAGGGGAATGGGCTAAAGTGGCACCAGGGGAGGTTTAAGTTGGATACTAGGAAAAACTTCTTTACCGAAAGGGTTGTTAGGCATTGGAATGGGCTGCCAAAGAAAGTGGTTGAGTCACCATCCGTGGAGGGGATAAAGATTTAGATAAAGATTTCTACTTGGCCCATGTTCTGATGGAAAAAAATTGAGCTTGGAAAAGCTTGGAATAAGGTGTGCAAATCCCCTATTACAATATTTTATCAGTTCACCTATAGCTGTTTTGCATTACAGTAAATATTCTGCAGTGAAGTAGAACAATTCTTTGCTTTGGAGCTCTCTCTCTTGAAGGTATAATTCTTCAAAGCTCCTTCAAATTATCTTTTGTTTGCTCTCTTAATTGAAATACCTTAAACAGTTAGGGCTCCCCATAGCATGTTCTCTCTCTCCCCTAATTCCTATGTCAAGTGATCTTTGCTTCCACATGCCCTTAAAAGTTAAGTTGTTGAGCATCCTTCATCTTTATATAAAGGAAATTACACTTCTCCAAGCAGTACTTATTTCTTGTTACCAGACTTCAAAAAAGTAAGAAAGCTCTAATTATAAAAACTGTTTTACATTTCACATGGTATAGTTAACCATCAAAACTCAGATAAATATCTATAATACTATAGTTTACATTTTTTCTTCATACCGGTCCCTTTCAAAGAACATGAGTGACTCTCAGATAAGAACAGTTCAAAATTTTAGTCCTTTTGAAGCTAAGAGAATATGGCCATACAAAGTCCTTTGTGGATCTAATTTAATTAACAGTATCTGTCTTTAAATGAATATTTTACGTCCTCTAACTTCAAATGCAGGTTCCTTAATTAAGAAAAACAAGTGCCATTCAAAGTGACTATGAAAAATATTTGTATATACTTTTCATACTTCTGCAACTTGAACTTGCTGGTGTGGGTCCTTTGCAATCTTAATGTCACTTTGCTTCACTGCTCTCAAGTCCATTCTTACTACTGTTCACAAAAATAGTCCTTCCTAACTTTTTTAAGGGCTATCATGTATGGTTATATCTGGTCAGCATTATTGTGGACGAGGTAGAGGGCAATGGTTCTGAAGTGTGTTTGTTGCTTTTTCATGTCCCTATGAAACTTTACATGTAGCTATGAAGATAAGTTCTTATAAGCCACGTGTCATCTAGACCTTTCACTAAAGATAGTACTGCTCTATTATGTGATACTATTTTTAATATGTATATGTCATTTATTACATATTACACATATATCATTAAATTACGTATAAGTATGTTATAATACACATAATAATATTGTATTATAATAATGTATTATAAAATAATTGTATTATAATGTATATAATTAATTTTACAGATAGAGAGATAAAAGTCATAAAAGCACACTTTCCAAAATGCTGCCTTCTTATATAGCAATAAACATCTACAGGTTACCACCCCCTCTACAGTCAGTGATAATAATTCAAAGAGTTAAATTTGTAATTGTTTCACATATTTCTATGACCAAATTCATGTATCATTTTGTACAGGAACAACATGTATTTACTGTGCTAATAAGTTTCGGAAAATTCTAGTCTGCAGCTCATTAGAAACATATTTGAATCAATGTTATCTAAAGAGTTCAGAACACTTGCCAGGTGATCAGTTCTGAGGCAGATGCATTCTCCAGCAGAGCAGGGGATTGAGGTGGGCAGATGCATTTCTGCATCAAGGCCACTTGAGGCAGAGGAGGGAGCCACCAGGCCCCAGCAGCCCTCATGAGAGAGGCTGAGGAGGCTTTGGCGGAGCCAGAAGCCCCCTCCCTGCCATACAAAGGCAGCCCATAATGGAGCAAGGGCAACCAGGAGCAGGGGTGAACAGGACAGGCAAACAGGGCATGGCTCATCAGTCAGGCCATGGCGCAGCAGTTTGCTCAGGCAGGGCAACCAGGGAGGGTAGAGTATTCCTCCCCACTGAGGAGACCAGCTCACCTGCTGGCTGCCTCCCAGACAGCAAACCCAGCCAGGCTGCAAGCACTCACCAAAGCACTCAACAAAAAGACCGTGGCCACCCAGACCAAGTGCCTGCCCAAAGATGTGGCTGTTCAGGTCTCTGGCTGCAGGGAGTGCCTGAGCCTGTTGCTGCCAAATGAGGGTGGCAGAGATATTGCCTGTGTGAGGTGCGATTTGGTCAGCCTGGTGGCAGAGCTCAAGGAGGGGGTGGAGAGATGAAGGACTGTCAGAGAGCATGAGCAGGAGTCGGACTGCTGGAGCAGCTCCCTGCCATGCCTGAGAGAAAGGCACCAGGGCGACACACACAAAATAGTGATGGAACCCCTGCTCTGTCTCTGCCTCCCTGGGACCCGAGTCAGGGACATTACCAGGAAACTTCCTGGCCTTGTTCACCCCTCCAGTTATTACCTCTTAGTGATCATTCAGTCTAGAAGTGATGAAATTGCTGAGAGAAGCCTGAAGGCTATAAAAAGGGACTTAGGAGATTGGGGCAGTTACCAGATGGAGTGGGTATGCAGTTGGTGTTTTCCTCTAAACCTTCAGTGGTGGAGAGGGATACTGAGCAGACCTGGAAGGCCCAGCTCATCAGTACATGGCTGAGACACTGGTGCTGTCGCAGGAATTTTGTTGTTTTTTAATTATGGGGAGGTTTATTTGGCACCTGGCCTGATGGCTGCCAATGGGTCCCACCTGTCACAAATAGGAAAATGGATTCTGGCCCAGGAGCCGGCAAGGCTCATTGAGAGGGACCTCATGGAATTCAACAAGAAAAGGGAGAAGACCCACCTTTGTGATGGACCTGTCCTCTGGTGCAGGTTGTGCTTGCCTGATGACAGAGCAGCTCTGCAGAAAGGCCCTGGTGAACACCTCATTAAAAATTAACCAGCAATGCCCCACAGAAGTGATGAAGTCTGGCACCATGCCAGGCTGTGCCCTAAAGAGCACAGATAAAGGTAAATTATTATTAACTTTTACCAGGCACTCATTAGGCCATCCCTGTATTACTGTGTACAAATCTGTGGCCTGAAGATTAGATAAGGTTTCAAAAACAGGGAATGAGGTCTGCGAGGCTACAAGGTTGTCAGGGCTGGAGCATTTGCCCTGGGAGGAGAGGCCTCTGGAGCAAGGCTTGGTCATTCTGGGGCACTGCAAGGTTGTACCATTTCCATCCTTGGGGTTTTTCAGGGTCAGCTAGGTCAAACCCTGAGCAACCTGGTCTGATCCCAGAGCTGCCCCTGTGGAGGTTGGACCAGAGACTTCCTGAGGTCCACTCCTGCCTTCATCATTTATGGTTACATGATACAAAGAAATCCACATAGTCCAGCACCATGTTACAGGGAGACTCATGACAAATCTAGAACCTAAAAGGAACAGTGCAGTATGCATGACTTTTCCACATTTTAATGCAGATGTATCTCAGGTGTTTATACTTTCTCTGTGGTCTTTCTATTTCACTTCTATTGCTTAGACACTTAACTCCATGACTGAAGAAGATTGTGCTTTCTGTTGAAATGATCGTCTGTTGAGAGTTTTCTCTAGTGGAACATAGACTGCATAGGCAGGAATGAGACAACACAGGCAGCACCACCTACTCTCTGTTCTTTGGTTCAAATTGCTGTTGCAACTGACCATCTTTTAACAGCTTGTTTCAGTGCAGGTCAACGCTAAGGAGGAAGTCATGATATTTAAATTCCTCGCTAGTTTCTCACCTTCGTGTCCAGAGATGTAAAGATCTATGAATAGCTGGAAAACAACCTCTGGATGTCAGACTGATTAATTAGTGAAGTTTGCATTCACCACTGGATACCAAGTGACCTATCAGATTAATTGCCACTCCCTCAAAAAGCAATTTCTCTTCCAGTGGCTCTTTCCAGAGTCCCTACAATGTGCCTCATGCAGCATGGGGATCTCCCAAGAAGCAGTTTTAGGGATCATGGAAGAGAGAATATCCTCTTTCTTTTTCTGTTGAAAACATGGGATGAAAAACAAATTCAATTTTTCTGAGTATTTCAACTGATGGCCAGAAAAATGGAATCAGTTACTCATTAACAACACCGAAGTAATCTTTAACAAAGTAAAAGGCAGAGTTTCCCAGTTACGTGACCAAAGTTAGAAACTGCCATTGTTACAATGTTATGGTATGCAATAACAATATAAATGACTTAATAAACAAATTTAATTTTGAAAATATGATTATTTCCAGTAATAACCGGGATCTCATAGAATGGTTCAAATCTCGCCTTCTAAATAATTGAAAAAGTGGGAACCAAATCCTCTATTCCAGGTTTTATGCTAGGCTTTGTCAACATAAGACTGGACTCAAATGACAGCTTAATCATACGTTCTGGAAAAGAGTCCTGAGTTCAGGCTCTCAGACTGCCTTTCTGACAGTGTAGTGGTCACCAGAATTTGATTTAAATTATTGCAGATAGTAACCTGAAATGTACATAGTTCTGCCATGAGCTAAGTGTGCTTCTGCCCAATTCCATGTTCTTTTTAAGGGTTTCTCTTTGCTACTAAAGCTCAATAGCTTCATCCGTTTGTAGGCCACAGTGAAATTATAGTATCTCTTATCCCAGCCATATTTTATATTCCAGCCCTCTTTCAGTGTAATTCTGTACATTGCATTCTTTTTATTTACATTGCATTCTTTTTATTTTCTTTATGCCCATCTTTTTATTTTCTGTGGTGAATTTACTTTACTCTAATACTGCTTTTGCCTGAATGAAAACAATGTTATTATGTTCTTCACAAGAAAAAGCTCTTGATTTTATTGAAAGGGTTTTCGAAAGCTGAAAACATTTAGTAGCTGAGTGGAAGCAGTTGGTACATCAGTATTCAAGATTACAGACAGGCCGAATTCCTCCAAATGAGGTCAGAAGTTACCCAGATATAAAGATACATTCATTTCTAGATGTTTCTGTTGTTATTTATTTATTTATTTATTTTCTCCAAAACAGGATAGGTTTGTACAGATGGCTATACAGACAAACCAAAGTTCACTAACTATATGAGACGAACACAAACAGTATAAAAGCAAGCAGATCTCAGAATAAATATTAGACTTTTTCCTGTAATTTCAGTAAGAGCTGTTCAGAAGGTGATATGGATTTTCCCATATTTTCAGAATTCAAGATTCCTGTGCCTCATCCTGAGACACACAGAAGGGTGAGCAGGACTGATCACCGGTCTGAAGCAGGGTGACAGTTCATCCATCCCACATGCCTGGGGTTGGTAGGGTATGGCAACCTGCACCAACGCAACACATCCTACTAGGTGTTGGAAAGACCATGCAGGCACCACCTGATCATCAAACCTGATCATCAAACCAAAATGTAATGGACATAAACTGTCCTGAAGTACTTAAATCAGGTATCGGACAGACTTTGAGACATTCAAAGCTTCAATATGATAACGTCAGATGCATTCCAGGGTCTCTTTTTTCTCCCTAGTAGAGCTTTTCCCACTTTTAGTACCTTCTTTGAGACAGATGACAGCCAAATCCATGCCTTCTTTAAAGAAGTCTCATTATACTCAAGGCTCTACAATCACATCTTCAAGAAATTTGAACCACTCCTTCCCCTTTTCTGATATTAGCAAGGTATTTCCACATAGATTGTTTTCAGTTTGTAGCTAGTTTACCAGTCAATAAAATACACAATAGTTTGCAGTAGATATATCATATTTTTTTATTTTATTTTATTTTATTTTTATTTTTCAAGGAAACATCTATAATTGCTAATATTCAATGTTGTCAGATTTGAATGGTTCCTGACTAATAAATTCTGAGCTCAGCTTCTTTGTGCAGTGCAAACCTCATGCAGCTACTCTTTCCATAACCAACTCCACAGCTGCCTATGTTGCTATGTTATTTTCCATTTTGAAAAGTTGAGCAGAGCGCCACAGAGAGGAAATTTTAAATGAAAAAGTTCCTAATGCAGTCTAGCTATGACATGATTACAACTAGGTTAAATGTATTAGTTCTCCACATATTACACTAGAGGTCATACAACATCTAATTTATTTCCTTGACTTTCACATTTCACAGTCCCCTGAATGTAATTTCTTTCAATTTTCCCTGCTGTCAGTAATTGGTGTGCCACACATCTCTCTTCTCCAACAGACTTAGTCTGATTATACTGGCACTGCATTCTGTGTATCTGTTAAGAACCAGGGACCAAACTTTCCCCCCAGGCCTGGTTTCCATTTCTCTCTCTCATTTTCGTTCATTTGTTAAGGGCATGAAGTGCTCATATATTTCACATCTAGAAAGGTTAGTACTTTCTTAACAAGAAGAAGGCAAAAAAAAAAAAAAAAAATGTACAAAGTTGTCAATGGCTGAAGATGTCTTTCAGACCTCACATTTTATCTTGGCTTTCACTACCCCCTGCAATGTGTTGCTGTGTTTTCAGTGACGTCTCTTTTAACACAGATGGGGACTTGATCTCATCTTGCAATAAATGATAGTGAGATTGAAATGTAAGGTTTGGATTATTTTGTAAGCAGTAATAGTGAAAATGAAATACTGAAGAAGACAAGAGCTGAAACTTATTTCCTTATCTTAAAGTTTTGAATGTAATGAATTACATTCATTAACAGTTTCTCAGGGCCTGCTTCCACCTGTAGCAACCAATTTTATGATCATGAAAGTCTGCTGAGTTCCAGTAAGTACATATTTCTTACATCTAGTTTAAAATATAGCAGAGACTCTAAATTATAATATATTGAATAAAATCCATGCAGCTAGAGCCCATTTCATTGTTATGCATCTTTAGGTGGTTCAGCCTGCAATGAAATATTTCCCTTTATAACTCTAATATTCCCTCATATTAATTTTGTAACGGAAACAACCAGGATCTCTTTGCACCTGACTTCTCTTTATCAATTTGATTAATTCACACTGTCCCTTATATTTTAAGAACCTGCATTTTGTTTGTTCAGCATCAGACTGAAATCATTATTATCTTGCTTTCACATTTACAACTGTATGTTATGCGAAAAAGACCTGCAGGTCAGTAGCAGGATAGGTTATAAGAAAGAGATGGAATCCATGGGGACATCTATTCCAGAATCCTTTATTTTCTTGGCAAATGCTACTTTCCCCCATCCCTGCTGCTTTGTGCCAGCAACCTTCTCTGAACCTCATTCTGTAGACTTGTACAGTTGGGAGTTAGATAATAACAATTTTAAGGATGTGAATGGATGTAACATGCAATCTGCCCCCCCCCCCCCCTTCCCTCCTCTTCTCTACCCTGCTATCCTGTAAGGCTTTGAAACCATTTTCCACAGAATTCTCCTGCAGAAACTGTCTGCTCAAGGCCTGGATGGGTGTATGCTTCATTAAATTAATGAAGTCAGGCCCAAAGTGTTGTGGTGAATAGAGATAAATCCTGCTGGATGCCAGTCAGTAGTGTCCCTGAGGGCTCAGAACTGGGGCCAGGTATCTTCAATACCTTTATCAATAAGGACACAGAGACTGAGTGCACACTCAGTAAGTTTGTAGATGAAACCAAGTTAGGCATGAGTTTTGATCTGCTCAAGGGTAGGAGGGCTCTGCAGAGGGGTCTGTATAGGCTGGGCCAGTGGCCAGAGGCCAACAGCCTGAAGTTCAGCAAGGCCAAGTGCTGGGTTCTGCAGCTGGGGCACAACAAACCCATGCAGCACTACAGGCTGGGGGAAGAGCTTTTGGAAAGCTGCCTATCAGAAAGGGACCTGGGGATATTGATTGATAGCTGGTGGTGTGCTCAGGTGGCCAAGAAGGGCAACAGCATTCTGGCTTGGATCAGAAATGTTGTAGCCAGAAGGACTAGGGCTAGGGAAGTGACTGTCTCTCTGTACTCAGCTCTGGTGATGCCACACCTGGAGTATTGTGTTCAGTTTTGGGTTCCTCACTACAAGAAGGACATGAAATTTTGTGATGTCATTATGTCATTATATAATATCTATAAATCAATCCTAGCAAGCCATTTGCTTAGATAACAGTTTTATGTGTGTGTGACAGAGTGAATCTAGAATCCTTTTGATTGTTATTATTTATTTGTTTGTTTGTTTATTAAATAACAGTGAAGTATAGAGTGGAAAACACAATTTTGTAAAATGACAGCATTTTGGCCATTGAATCAATTAATTATTTTTAGAAGCAATATAGATGAATTTTCAACAATATATATAATGTAATTTAATTATAACAAGGAAGTTGGTTTTGCCTGACAGCCTTCTGGAGGGAAATGTGCTCATGTGCCCACAAAGCCAGCTGTCATACTTTTTCCCTCCTCCTGGCTCAGACTGTGTAATATAGAATACCTTACTATAGCTAATATATTTCCAGAATCTCAAAGCAACTTGTCTGCAGTTTACTGAGAACTTTTGCAGGTTTTCCAGGTGACAACAAGCAAAAAAACAATAACAAAAATGCCAAAACATCTACAGGCCATTTTGCTGTTGTAAAGGGGTCTGTATTATCAGAAGGTACTGCTTTAAAAGGCTTTCAATTGATTGCTTTAAATGTTTCAAAGTTAATAAGAGATATTGTTTCTTTGTCATTCTGCTTTTCCGGCAATTGTTGTATACATATATTTTATTGTCAAAATAGAATTTTTAATAAGATTTTTAAAAATGTTTCCAAGACAGTCTTTGTCATCATACTGTGGAGAAAGAAAATTAATATTTATTTATTTATTTTTAAAGGAAGAAAATATTTTAAAGGAAGGTACTTTTTTCTTTCATACTCAGATCATTTCTACCTTTTTAAAAAATACAATTACCAAAAAAATGAATTGGGCCAGATTCAACATCACTTTTCTCTAGTTTTACTTTAACTGTTGCTTTTAATGTCATTACAAAGACATAAGGATAAACTAAGGCAGTACTAATTCAATTCCGACAGCCAGACTGGGTAGTAAAAATGTCCATAGGGAAACAGCGCTAAATTTATTTAGATAAATATATGTTTCCGCCCATCATCACACACAGGGTTATGACTATTCCTGATTCATGGCAGACATCTCATTGTCTCTGAGTTCTGAACATGTGGATTGAGGGTAGCCTGTGTCTCATGCAAATCATAATGTCTTTAGCATTGTGCTTTTACTGCTTTATCTATCTTGACATTGCTGGAGAAATCAGATCTGCAAAACAAGAATGCATAAATAGTTTAGTCCTCAGGTTGCTCGGTAATTCATAGCACTCAAATTCATTCCTGGTGGAGCTCCATCTATTCCCATCTTTGCCCAAAGTGTTTAAAAGCTTGAGGAGCCATTAATTTTTGTAAACTTTGGAGGCACTACCAAGATGATAAAGATCGGGTTTAGTGATATAATTTGGAAGGCAATGGATAAGAAACAAATTTAATTAAGGGCAATGGGAATGCATTACAGCAAAGGAAATTTGCCAGTAGGTTGATTTAAAAACATATACATATTCTCAGTGCTCTGATCAATTTAACAGTTCAGAAGTCATCAGAACAATGTTGGATCCCACGGTTCAAAGCAATTAAATGCATGTGTTTCAAATACCACACACATATAAACCAGAAACAGAAAATGGCAGAGGTCTGTTTCATTACCAGGTGCCTATAGTTTGACATTTTCTCCAGTGTGATGACACCACCTGGCAAAACATGATAATGTTGCTATTTGACTGGATTATTGAATTGTTACCTCTGATACTCATTGCTTTGTTTAAAGTCTATTTAAAACTGATCTGACAAAATTCATTTAAATGTAGAATGCAATTTCAAGATCCTTAAATGTAAATCATATATATGTATATATACACACACATATGATATACATATATATATGTACATATGTATGCATATATATGTATGTGTGTGTATTTCCTTGGGTTGTTTTCTTTTCTTTTTTTCTCCTTCTCTTCAGGTAAACTGAAATAATGAATAAAGCAATACAATTTTAAAGAGCTACATAAAGTGGAAGAATAATTAACATAAAAAATGCAGACTCCTATACTATATAATTAGATCAAAAATACTTTAAAACATATATGTATATCTATAGCTGCTAATCTAGGTCCTATTCCATAATGAATTAATATCATTGATTTCCTCATCTAGAAAGACTAGCAAAGGACAAACCAGACACACATGCTCTTGAGGGAAAATATTGAATGGGATGTTAAAAGATGAACAAATTAAAAAGGCTACTTACTAAAGACAGGCATGGAGAATTAATGAAGTGTGTTCACTACAATCCATCAGTTATCACATTGTAGCTATCTGGTGATAAAATCAATATAAATGCCACCTGATAAACAATATTGCTTCACTGGGAATTCTAACCTCAATATGTCATCATACAGGTATCTAAGGACTGGGCCAAACTGTAGAGAAAACGTAATGTGGCTCTGAGCTTGTAACTTTGAAAAAAGATTTATTTATTCAACACACAACTGTGTAATACATTATCTTAACACTTATCTTCCTGAGATGGATCAAGGAGGTTTTATAACCAAGACCTTCCCAACATGCCTCAGTCAAGTGTTCTGATTTTAATACTGTTAGAAAAACATTTAGATGTTAGGTGTTTTAAGAGCTGATTTTCTCTAATATATTATTTTTCACTACAAAAACTGTTTCTGGAGCTGTACAAGGAACTTGCTTTTTCATTCTCTCCTTTTTAAAAGTGTCATTTTGTGCAGACTGGTGACCCTGACATTATTCATAAGAAAAATAAGTCTCATCAGTGTACATAGACTGAAGATGAATTTAAGGTAAAATCAGATTAAACTGGAACACAAAATGTTTAGATAGAGAGAAACAATTTTTATTTGAATTTCTGCTTTGTGTTGATTTGAGATGGGCATTGTTTGCAAAAGTCATTATAAGGTATTATAATGTATAAAAATATTAGGGTTAAAGGTATTTGTGGGACAAAAACTAACAGCCCAAATGAACCCTTTAGGTCTTCTAGCAAAGGCTATTATCTATGTTGTGACCCTTGGAGACTCTAAGATGAAAAGAGACAGATATGAGCAAAACCACCTGATTATGTCAGGTCTCATTGCCTTTACAGTGTATAGTAATTAGTCAAATAAAGAAAAAACAACATAAGAATTAACGCTGTATATGATGGTTCTTAATGTTAACATATTCATTTGCAAACATGACACCCATCTACAAAAAGGGCAAACGTGATGCCCATCTACAAGAAAGGCTGGAAGGTAGACCCAGGAAACTATAGGCCTGCTTGTTTGACTTCAGTGCTAGGGAAGCTCATGGAGCAAATTATCTTCAAATTATCCATCAAATTATCATGGATCAAATTATCAGCAAAAGTGTCAAAGACATTTGACACTACTTCCCACAGCATTCTCCTGAAGACACTGGTTGCTCATGGCTTACACTGGCTTACACTGGCGTACACTTCATTGGGTTAAAAACTGTCTGGATAGCTGGGTCCAAAGAGTCATGGTGAATGGAGTTCTTTCCAGTTGGAGGCCAGAAACAAGTGGAGTCCCCCAGGGCTCAGTACTAGGGCCAGTTCTCTTTAACATCATTATCGATGATCTGGATGAGGGGATCAAGTACACCCTCAGTAAGTCTGCAGATGACACCAAGTTAGGTGCATGTGTCAATCTGCCTGAGGATAGGAAGGCTCTGCAGGAGGATCTGGATAGGCTGAACCGATGGGCTGAGGCCAACGGTATGAAGTTCAACAAGGCCAAGTGCCGGGTCGTGCACCGGGGGCACAACAACCCCAGGCAGCGCTACAGGCTGGGAGGCGAGTGGTTGGTAAGCTGCCTGGCAGAGAGGGACCTGGGAGTATTGTTTGATAGTTGGCTGAAAATGAGCCAGCAGTGTGCTCAGGTGGCCAAGAAGGCCAATGGTATCCTGGCTTGTATAAGAAACAGTGTGGCCAGCAGGACTAGGGAAGTGATTGGGTATTGTTTGTCAAAAAAAGACTCAAATTGAAGTTGCCCACAAATGCTTCTTAATTTAGTTGCTTTAGAACATTATTTTGCTACTAAACTAAAATTCAGCTTTTTTTTTTTTTTTTTTTTTTTTTGAGGAATAAAAGACATATTGTGAAGAATGAAAATCAACAGAAAAAAAAAACATGTTTATGCACATTACTGATCACCTGATATATTAATAACAGTCTTCATCCTCTGTTAATGTACTTTACAAGCAATGACAGCATTCTTATTAGGTCAAAGAACGAAGTAGGAATTTCCATTCAATTTCTATATTTTCCAGAAAAGCTGAATACTCTGAAAATAGCACTGTCCCTTGTGCATCTGGCAGGACAAGCTGGCTTTACAGGATCACTGATATAAAGATGAGGACAAATAATCAGTGTAAAATCTGCTTATTTTAACAGGATGAAATCTTCCATTAGAAACTCTCTAGAAAGCTCCTGCAGAGCAAACATTCAATAATTCTGTGCATTAGGTATGCATAAAACCTGGGAATTATAACATTTTAATTCATATTTATGCTTGGTTTTGAGATATGGGCATCAGCTGAAGGACATCTTGTCTCTTTCCCCTCATTAACTGCTGTGGAAAAAAACAGTACACAGGCTGGCCCTGCTACATGGCTTATGTGGATGATAGGTCTGATGGTGTTTCCATTAAGAATTCTAAAGAAACTCTTATGGAGAAGAGCTGTAAAAAATTTAAGGGTAATATTTTGAACAGATGTTAATTTAAAATGTTAAAATAATTTATAATTATTTCTTACTTCTTTCAATGTCTAGCATTTTTTTTTTAGTTAAATAAAATAAATTTTGTTTCAATGACTGTGTTTGTGTGTTTAGCAACTTTTCCATCTGTCTGTCTTTCATTTTTTATTTTTTATTTTATTTTTTATTTTTTTTCCCCCAAGGTGGAGAAATGATGGACTAAGGAGAAAGAGAGAAAGAAACAAACACATCTACCATTTAAAGATATATTTCAACAGGACTTATATTCAATAAAATAAGTATCAAAACCTTAATCTCATTTATGTTTGAAATTATTTGCAGTAAATGGACAATTCTCTTAAAAACGTATTTTGTAGAAAGAGGGCCTGTCCAAGGCAGCAAGTAAAATAAGATCACTATTCAGATTGATAAACTAAGAAAAGTTGTTTCTTTATGTATTTTAATGTTCCTGAATGTGTCTCTCAAATAGTCCAAAACTATCACTCGGAAGAAGCTTTTCACTTTCATGGAAAATTAAGAATTAACATTTGAATAAAATCTTCTGTGTCTCTTTAATAAAGGGCTATTTTTTTTCATATTTCTACAGTTTTCTGTACAGGCCCCACTTGCCTGGTGTCTGTGTTACTATTTGAACTAATTTCACTAGTCAATTTTATAATTCTTCATTTCTGTAAAAGCCAGAGGACAGCACCCAAAGCAAAATGTAGGATGTTTATAATGCATTATTATGGAACTTTCTGTTCTGATGGGAGATAATATCACTGTCATTGATAGTGGTTATTATAATTTTGGAGGATAAAATTGCACACTCAAACATCAAAGTAGTTTTCAGCACTTAGAAGACAATCATCTTAAATTTGTGGAATCTGTTTTTCTATTTATACCCTTGCTGAGAGCAGTCATGTAATAGTTGGTCCTTATTCCACAGTTACCTATTCTAGCTACTGATAGATTCTGTTCATGAAAGTACAGGTGTAAGGGTATGTGCCTGCTCCTTTAAGGATATCTGGCCAGTGGCCTTTTTCAATGAAAAAAAAAAAAAAAAAAAAAGTGAAAGCTATTCAAAAGAACATGCGGGGACACAAACCTGACCAGCCAATGAACACGATCATAACATCTCTTCACAATATATATGTAGAGTGTAGTGTTAAGAAAAAAATGCCATTTTGTATATTCATGTCAACATGCCAAGCACAAATTGGATGTGTTTACTGTTGCTGTCCCTGTGTGTCTCACTTCAGCTCTAGGGCCATGAGTTTGAGATGTTCCTCTGGGTGCACACTGAAGGCTTCTTTCAGTGAATATAATCTGATTATCAACTTTGCACCACCAAATTAACTGTTTTATTTAGTACTAGGCAGCCTAATTACGATGTCATCAGTAGCCTAAACTTAGTGTTTGTGGTGGAACCAGATGATTGCCAGAGGTTTCTTCCAACCTTAACAATTCTGTGATTCTATTAATTATATTTTTACACTTTGTGAAGATAACATTTGTATGTGTTGGCCTCTAATTCCATCAGGTTTTGGTTTAGGTCACCATTTTAAATGAGCCAGAGCAGACCTTTGCATTATGCATTTGAGCAACACTGGGTTGTAAACCTCTTGCATACCAGATTTTTATTTTGACAACAGTTCAAAGACACTGAGACAGGAATGGACAGAAACCATAGCTGCTTCTCTTATTATATGGCATTTTCACTTTAATATGTAGTGGCCATATCTAAAAGGAATCCATGTCTGGCTTCAAAAAGATTTCTTTCCTCAAGCCCAGCTTCTGAATTTCTCTTCTTCTCCAGTTCTGCTACTGAAAGGAACATAACTATGGTCATTTGTCCATCTGACTGTAAAGGGTAGTCTATGGTTCCAGTTTAATTTAGCTAAGTGGAAGATTTTTGTCATTTTACACTGGAAAAGAACTTTTGGAATATACAAGAAAAAAAAATAAAATAAAAGTCTGTTCAAATCTGTTTACAAAATCTCAACCACTGTTACTATAATGTAAAAGCTTTATGATTTTTAAGTACTTTAGTCTGAAACATTTACTGTCACTATTGCAGTTTCCAATTACAATGAGGCAGAAAATAGAAGTATAAGGAAGTATTTGAGTAATGAAGTTTGAACTATTATTTGAAAGGTTCTGTTATTTTATTAAATGTTTAGTCCTAGCAACATGGATTCTTAATTGATCTTTTTTTTTAAAATAAATAAATAAATATATGTATATATATTTTTTTCCCTGGACATTCTTCATCAAATTCTAATTGCTGTTTTAAATCAATAGGGAATAGAAAGAATAATGTGCAGTGGTTGTGGGAGATTGTTAAACTACACTGCTCAAACACTCTTAATAAAGTATTTTTAACAGTTTTTTTTTCAGAAAGGAAACACAAAGTTTGTATCATTTAATGTAAACTCTTTTTCAAAGCTCCGTGATAATAAACTAATAAGCCCTCACTAACAGTTTAGAGTTTACATCCATGTTAGATTAATGTATATTGTTAAAAGCTTTCCATATCAATTAAGCTAATTAAATAACTTCATATTACTTAAATAAAGTTTCCTCGTTGTTTATAGAAAACCTCTTCCAGGATCCATGCAAATGCATGGGTTTTTTAGAAAAAAATAAATAAATAAATACCTGTATGATCCATCTATATTGTTTTAATAAGTATTATATTTATGTCCTGAGTCTGGCAGGTATGGAGTTAATTTTCTTCATAGCAGCCCACACAGTGCTGTGCTTTGCATCTGTGACTAAGGTAGTATTAAAAATACAGCAGTATTTTGTTCATTTCTCTCCTAGCACAGTTCTGATTATTTTTTCTACTCTTTTTTTTTTTTTCTTTTTTTTTAAATTTCTTTTCTTTTTCCCACTCTACCTCTCCAGCAAGCAGGCTGTGGTGGGCAAGAAGGTGGGATGGGACACAGCCAGGACTGCTGACCCCAGGTGACCAAAGGGACATTCCATACTACATGTTGCCATGCTCAGAAATAAGAATTCAAGGAATGGATGAAAAAGTGGGTGAACATTCATAGTTACGGCACTTTACTTCCTAAGTAACCTTTGTGTTCCAAGGCCCAACTTTCCAGGAAATGGCAAATGAATTTGATGGGAAGTAGTGAAAGAATTTCTCTTTTTGCTCTACTCATGCAGCTGTACTTCACCTTGTAAGCTGTCTTTAACTCTATCTGTGAGTTTTCTCTCATTCATGGATTAAAGCCATTTATTTATTTATTTATTTATTTTTAGTACAAAATCAGAACATAATGCAGAACTTTTGTTTTGTTTTGTTTTGTTTTACAATTTAGTTTTTTTTTTTTTTTTTTTCACAAGTTGCATGTAATTTGTTACTGGCAGATTTGTATCAGCTGTACAATTTGTGCATATAAAATATATAAATATATATGTATGTGTTTTTTGATAGAAGATTCATGTTCAAAATCAGTGATGATCATACGGAATGAGAGAAGCTAGAACTCAATAAGCGAAAAATATCTTTATAGCAACATGTTCAAGACTGTAGGATCTTCAAGGTACCATATACATTCACCTGTACACTCACCTGCTAATAATAAAACAGTATTTATAACATGAAAAATGTATTTTCAGTTTTACATAATGGGTAACTCTGAATGGCAAATTCTAGTAGGAACACCTGAATGTCCTTCCTAGCAATGTGTTTTATGTCTGACTTTGGCCTGGAGTAAACTGGATGAAATATGTTGTAATTTTGTGTGTGTGTGTGTGTGTGTGTGTGTGTGTGTGCGCGCGTGCGTGCGTGCGTGCGTGCTTGAGAAGAACCAGAAAGTGCTGTAATAAGGCTATGGTAATTTCATAATACCAACCTACAGAATTGTATTTCTATTAAAATATATTTTACTGAAGAAAATATAACTGACTTTAGAGGTAATCTGATGACTTCACTGTAATTACTGAAATAGGCAAAAGCTTACTTTTACCCCATAAATTATCTTATTAAATTATTAGTTCACGTTATTGCACCACCTTAATTAAATAACACTTTATTATTAATATGTCTGAACACGAGAAACACACATTTCAATGTCAGGTAGTAGTTTTGACAAGCAAACATAATTATGCCAGAAGTAATAAATAAATTGAAGTAGATTTGGGGCAGGCAGATACCATCCTAGCAAACTAAACAGGAAAAGCTTTCTCTAAAGTATTAGTATTACTGATAAATATTCACTGATCTTTAGATATTGTGGAAGTTTCTTTACACTTAGGGATTACAAAGGAAGAAGTCATTTATCCACATTCTTTGCTGTTTCAAGTGCAAATAAAGTAATGGAGCACAGAGAAAAACATTTTAAATAAGTTGGTACTCCATATTAGTTGGCGTGCAATATGTGGGGCATATCCCTATTTCCCACTTTATCTCTTTTTCAGAGTCTCTAATTACAGAATCATCTAGATCATGGCACTTCTCTTGCACCACCCTCTTTATATATCCATGTGTGTCAGTGGGACTACTAGGTGTCTATGCACATTACTGGTTTTTAATGTGGTTTTCATCTGGAAAATGTATCCATAAAAGCTAAGTCTGTAATATCTCTAGCCTCTCTGAAGAGTTGAAATTCTGCTACATAAATTGTATTTTATGATTTTTTAATGTTTTTTAATGTTTTTTTTTGTTTGTTTGTTTGTTTGTTTGTTTTTCCCATTCACTTTTCTTCTACTGTCTACCATCCAGTTCTGTACAGTGGAATATTGTTCTGAAATAACATACCGCTGAATATATCTGATATACTCTATCTAGTTTTTTTATACCTTGGCAAAGTAAAAAATTGGAAAATTAACCCATCTCTTGACTTTAAATGACTTAGGAAAAAAAGAATTAATTAGTTTGAGTAGGAGTAATTATAGTGTCTCAGCACTGACTTTGGACTCCACTGGGAAGGGAAAGTCAATATGAGTCAACAGTTACTGAAGAAGGGAAATATTTCTGAAGAGAGAAAATGGAGAATGAGGTGCTGGTCTCCTCTCCCTCATGACTAGTAAGAGGACACAAAGGAATTGCAAAATATTGTGTTGGGGGGGTTCAGACTGTATGTTAGGAAAAATTTCTTCATTATGATGAGGGTCAAACTCTAGAGCAGGCTTCCTAGATAGGTGGTTGATTCCCCATGCCTGTCAGTGTTCAAGAGGCATTTAGCTAATGCCCTCAGTAACATGCTTTATCTTTTTCAGCCCAGAAGTGGTCAGGCAGTTGGACTTGATGATCTTTGTAGTAGCCTTCCAAATGAACTATTCTATCATATACATTAAAAGATAACAAACAAACAAAAATACTTTTTTTCATCTTGCATTTCTACCTTTACTAATCGATTTTATTAAATAAATCTTCACTTTTTTGATGACTCCCTAAGAATTCAGTATGGTGTTATAATTCACAGAGATAGTTTCAAATTCATACCTATGGTTTCAAAGAAGGTAAGCTTGGAATGCCTTAAATCTGTAGTGATCTGCAGACATATCCATTGATTCACTGGATTCTGGTTAAATTCACTTTTCTTGGTGTTCCTTATTATATATGGTCAATATCTATAGCTTAATTTGCTCCGTCAGTACAGTTGTGATGATGATGGTGGTTACAGAATAGGCTAATGATGAAAAACTGCATAATAACTGCCTAATTAAAGTCACTGCACTTTTTGATGTTTTCCTTAATGGGTCCTGGGGGATATGTGGAGGATGTTGAATTATCATGATGATTAGAAATGAAGGTGCTGCTGTAGTTTGGATTTTATTTTGGAGATGAAGATAATGGCAGCTGGATAGTCATCATAGGATAGGAGCAATGAGCCCATCATATGGTCCTTTTTAATCAGTTTGTCAAGACACGTTCTTTCTTTTCACCCTTCCTGTAAGCTAATAATGGACCTCCTAAGAAGTAATGATTTTACATCTTCAGGAGTTTTTTTGGGTGTATAGTGTGAGAGACACCTGGAAGGAGAATTGAGATGTAAGTTTATAAAGGACAATAAAAAGATATTCACAGCAGATTTCTTTAAATATTTTCCCAATAAAAAAGCAAAAACAAACCCTAGCTACTGACAGTATATTATTCCTTACTCATTTTCACTTAGTGCAACTTTAACATGCACCAAAAGAAACCCTAAACTTCAAAGAAACCTTTTAATGCAGGTAAAAATGTTGTTGTTGGAAGTTTGGCTGATTTTATTAGAAACAGAGCTCATTCATGTATTTTGCAATGAGTAGTTTTGTTCTGTGAGACTATTCTATCATAAACATGGATTCCCCGCTTCATTTTATAGCAGTATGCAAAACAGAGCTGTCTGAAATTGTAGCAGCTATTTCCCAGAAGGAAGAACATTGTGGTTTAACTTTGGTAGGCATCTAAACATCACACTGAAAGGAAAGTGAGTGAGTGCTCACTCACTCCACAGACAGTGGCATAGGGGAGAAAATCTGAAAGTTGAAAGTGAGAGAACTCATGGGCTGAAATAAAGACAGCGTAATAGGTAAAGCAAGAGCTGCGTACTCAAGCAAAGCGAGATATGGAATTCATTCATTACTTCCATTTGGCAGACATATTCAGACATTTTCAGGAAAGCAGTATAATGGTTACTTACGTTATGCCATCACTCCAAGTGTTTCCCCCCTCTTTCTCCTTTTTCCCTAGTTTTTTATTGCTGAGCATGACCTCATATGGTATGACAATATCCCTTTGGGTATGCTGTCCTGGCTGTGTCCCCTCCCAGCTTCATGTGCACCCCCAAGGCTCCTCACTGGCAGGGCAGCCTCAGATACAAAAATGTCCTTGGCTCTGTGCAAGCTCTGCTCTGTAAGAAATAAAACCATTGGTGTATTATCATGACTATTTTCATCCAAAGTCCAAAATGGAGCATTGTGTGAATCTCTACAAAGAAAATTAGTTCTATCCTAGTTAAAACCTTAACACCTGAGTTATCAGCACTATTTTAAACATTAATCCCCAAAATGACATAATACCAGCTACTATAAAGAAAATTAACTCTATCACAGCCAAAATCAGTACACTGGAGTAATGTGTGTGTGCATGTAGTGAGAAGGGGTCAAAGAGAGTGATGTGAATAAACTCCCCTTGCACCCACATGATGTTTAGCATTCCCACCATGGCTTAAGTGTGTGTAAAGTACAATATCCTGTGACATCGTGGCTTCAGCTGATACCCTAAGATTTTTCACTATTTTTTGCTTATTCCTATTCACCCTTCTCCTGCCATTTAGAATTTTATAGACCTCCACTATGTCCCAAAAATAGAATCCCCCAAAATAAAGACTCTCTAAATGAAGTTTTTTCATGGTTTTCAGTGATAGCAAGAGTCATGGACAACACACTGGAAATTAAATTGGAAAATTCAGGAGTAAGCAAGTCTAATGACTTCTCAGCAAAACTACTTATCACTCTTCTGTAGATCAGGTAGAAGAAGGATTTAAAACATGTCTTTCTCATGAGTTAAATATAAATTATGAAACATATTTTTTGTGGAGCATCTCAAGAAGCATTAATTTAGGGCCCACTGAAAGTTATTTTAAATTTGTGTCAGTTAGATTATATCTGTAGTAATTGATGTTAAGGAGTCCCAGTGTTTCTGATTAGCTGTTAATAAAAGAATGGAAGGATGGTGGGTTTCAGTTACTGGAACATCAGCTACATAAGCTGCTTTTTCTTTCTTTCTTTCTTTCTTTCTTTCTTTCTTTCTTTCTTTCTTTCTTTCTTTCTTTCTTTCTTTCTTTCTTTCTTTCTTTCTTTCTTTCTTTCTTTCTTTCTTTTTCTTTCTTTCTTTCTTTCTTTCTTTCTTTCTTTCTTTCTTTCTTTCTTTCTTTCTTTCTTTCTT